>NW_027521092.1:0-79849 GCF_052094955.1 Ictidomys tridecemlineatus | reverse complement strand
AAACCATAGAGAGAGAACTTGAAACTGCTTTATTGTGTCATGTTTCAAAGAGCTAGCACAACCCGTGTTTGATTTAGAGTTCCAAATACATGTATCCCTATAGGAGCAAACAGAGTGAAACCTCAAAATGAAACCGGTTACTGCCAACGAACGGTTTAACCTAGAAGAACGAAATATGGCGAGCCAAGTGGGATTGGTGTACTGATCATTACCTGAAAGTTTCATCAAGATTGGGTGAAAAAGTGTTTGCTAAGATTTCGGGCAACTCGTAGTTTTTTGGAAGCTTGGCAGGCCCTTTCCATGAAAGTGATTCTCGCCAGTCTCTGCTTAGGGCTACATCAACAGCAAACAAACCATAGAGATAGAACTTGAAACTGCTTTATTGTGTCAAGTTCAAAGAGCTAGCACAAACCGTGTTTGATTTAGAGTTCCAAATACATGTATCCCTATAGGAGAAAACAGAGTGAAACCTCAAAATGAAACCGGTTACTGCCAACGAACGGTTTAACCTAGAAGAACGAAATTTGGCGAGCCAAGTGAGATTGGTGTACTGATCATTACCTGAAAGTTTCATCAAGATTGGATGAAAAAGGGTGTGCTGAGATTTCGGGCAACTCGTAGTTTTTTGGAAGCTTGGCAGGCCCTTTCCATGAAAGTGATTCTCGCCAGTCTCTGCTTAGGGCTACATGAAAAGCAAACAAACCATAGAGATAGAACTTGAAACTGTTTATTGTGTCAAGTTTCAAAGAGCTAGAACAAACCGTGTTTGATTTAGAGTTCAAATACCTGTATCCCTATAGGAGAAAACAGAGTGAAACCTCAAAATGAAACCGGTTACTGCCAACGAACGGTTTAACCTAGAAAAACGAAATTTGGCGAGCCAAGTGGGACTGGTGTACTGATCATTACCTGAAAGTTTCATCAAGATTGGGTGAAAAAGTGTGTGCTGAGATTTCAGGCAACTCGTAGTTTTTTGAAAGCTTGGCAGGCCCTTTCCATGAAAGTGATTCTCGCCAGTCTCTGGTTAGGGCTACATCAACAGCAAACAAACCATAGAGATAGAACTTGAAACTGCTGTATTGTGTCAAGTTTCAAAGAGCTAGCACAAACCGTGTTTGATTTAGAGTTCCAAATACATGTATCCCTATAGGAGAAAACAGAGTGAAACCTCAAAATGAAACCGGTTACTGCCAACGAACGGTTTAACCTAGAAAAACGAAATTTGGCGAGCCAAGTGGGATTGGTGTACTGATCATTACCTGAAAGTTTCATCAAGATTGGGTGAAAAAGGGTGTGCTGAGATTTCGGGCAACTGGTAGTTTTTTGGAAGCTTGGCAGGCCCTTTCCATGAAAGTGATTCTCGCCAGTCTCTGCTTAGGGCTACATCAACAGCAAACAAACCATAGAGATAGAACTTGAAACTGCTTTATTGTGTCAAGTTTCAAAGAGCTATCACAAACCGTGTTTGATTTAGAGTTCCAAATACATGTATCCCTATAGGAGAAAACAGAGTGAAACCTCAAAATTAAACCGGTTACTGCCAACGAACGGTTTAACCTAGAAGAACGAAATTTGGCGAGCCAAGTGGGATTGGTGTACTGATCATTACCTGAAAGTTTCATCAAGATTGGGTGAAAAAGTGTGTGCTGAGATTTCAGGCAACTCGTAGTTTTTTGGAAGCTTGGCAGGCCCTTTCCATGAAAGTTTTTCTCGCCAGTCTCTGCTTAGGGCTACATCAACAGCAAACAAACCATATAGATAGAACTTGAAACTGCTTTATTGTGTCAAGTTTCAAAGAGCTAGCACAAACCGTGTTTGATTTAGAGTTCCAAATACATGTATCCTTATAGGAGAAAACAGAGTGAAACCTCAAAATGAAACCGGTTATTGCCAACGAACGGTTTCACCTAGAAGAACGAAATTTGGCGAGCCAAGTGGGATTGGTGTACTGATCATTACCTGAAACTTTCATCAAGATTTGGTGAAAAAGGGTGTGCTGAGATTTCAGGCAACTCGTAGTTTTTTGGAAGCTTGGCAGGCCCTTTCCATGAAAGTGATTCTCGCCAGTCTCTGCTTAGGGCTACATCAACAGCAAACAAACCATAGAGATAGAACTTGAAACTGCTTTATTGTGTCAAGTTTCAAAGAGCTAGCACAAACCGTGTTTGATTTAGAGTTCCAAATACATGTATCCCTATAGGAGAAAACAGAGTGAAACCTCAAAATGAAACCGGTTACTGCCAACGAACGGTTTAACCTAGAAGAATGAAATTTGGCGAACCAAGTGGGATTGGTGTACTGATCATTACCTGAAAGTTTCATCAAGATTGGGTGAAAAAGTGTATGCTGAGATTTCGGGCAACTCGTAGTTTTTTGGAAGCTTGGCAGGCCCTTTCCATGAAAGTGATTCTCGCCAGTCTCTGCTTAGGGCTACATCAACAGCAAACAAACCATAGAGATAGAACTTGAAACTGCTTTATTGTGTCAAGTTTCAAAGAGCTAGCACAAACCGTGTTTGATTTAGAGTTTCAAATACATGTATCCCTATAGGAGAAAACAGAGTGAAACCTCAAAATGAAACCGGTTACTGCCAACGAACGGTTTAACCTAGAAGAACGAAATTTGGCGAGCCAAGTGGGATTGGTGTACTGATCATTACCTGAAAGTTTCATCAAGATTGGGTGAAAAAGTGTGTTCTGAGATTTCGGGCAACTCGTAGTTTTTTGGAAGCTTGGCAGGCCCTTTCCATGAAAGTGATTCTCGCCAGTCTCTGCTTAGGGCTACATCAACAGCAAACAAACCATAGAGATAGAACTTGAAACTGCTTTATTGTGTCAAGTTTCACAGAGCTAGCACAAACCGTGTTTGATTTAGAGTTCCAAATACATGTATCCCTATAGGAGAAAACAGAGTGAAACCTCAAAATGAAACCGGTTACTGCCAACGAACGGTTTAACCTAGAGGAACGAAATTTGGTGAGCCAAGTGGGATTGGTGTACTGATCATTACCTGAAAGTTTTATCAAGATTGGGTGAAAAAGGGTGTGCTGAGATTTCAGGGAACTCGTAGATTTTGAAAGCTTGGCAGGCCCTTTCCATGAAAGTGATTCTTGCCAGTCTCTGCTTAGGGCTACATCAACAGCAAACAAACCATAGAGATAGAACTTGAAACTTCTTTATTGTGTCAAGTTTCAAAGAGCTAGCACAAACCGTGTTTGATTTAGAGTTCCAAATACATGTATCCCTATAGGAGAAAACAGAGTGAAACCTCAAAATGAAACCGGTTACTGCCAACGAACGGTTTCACCTAGAAGAACGAAATTTGGTGAGCCAAGTGGGATTGGTGTACTGATCATTACCTGAAAGTTTCATCAAGATTGGGTGAAAAAGTGTGTGCTGAGATTTCAGGCAACTCGTAGTTTTTTGGAAGCTTGGCAGGCCCTTTCCATGAAAGTGATTCTCGCCAGTCTCTGCTTAGGGCTACATCAACAGCAAACAAACCATAGAGATAGAACTTGAAACTGCTTTATTGTGTCAAGTTTCAAAGAGCTAGTACAAACCGTGTTTGATTTAGAGTTCCAAATACATGTATCCCTATAGGAGAAAACAGAGTGAAACCTCAAAATGAAACCGGTTACTGCCAACGAACGGTTTAACCTAGAAGAACGAAATTTGTCGAGCCAAGTGGGATTGGTGTACTGATCATTACCTGAAAGTTTCATCAAGATTGGGTGAAAAAGGGTGTGCTGAGATTTCAGGCAACTCGTAGTTTTTTGGAAGCTTGGCAGGCCCTTTCCATGAAAGTGATTCTCGCCAGTCTCTGCTTAGGGCTACATCAACAGCAAACAAACCATAGAGATAGAACTTGAAACTTCTTTATTGTGTCAAGTTTCAAAGAGCTAGCACAAACCGTGTTTGATTTAGAGTTCCAAATACATGTATCCCTATAGGAGAAAACAGAGTGAAACCTCAAAATGAAACCGGTTACTGCCAACGAACGGTTTAACCTAGAAGAACAAAATTTGTCGAGCCAAGTGGGATTGGTGTACTGATCATTACCTGAAAGTTTCATCAAGATTGGGTGAAAAAGGGTGTGCTGAGATTTCAGGCAACTCGTAGTTTTTTGGAAGCTTGGCAGGCCCTTTCCATGAAAGTGATTCTCGCCAGTCTCTGCTTAGGGCTACATCAACAGCAAACAAACCATAGAGATAGAACTTGAAACTGCTTTATTGTGTCAAGTTTCAAAGAGCTAGCACAAACCGTGTTTGATTTAGAGTTCCAAATACATGTATCCCTATAGGAGAAAACAGAGTGAAACCTCAAAATGAAACCGGTTACTGCCAACGAACGGTTTAACCTAGAGGAACGAAATTTGGTGAGCCAAGTGGGATTGGTGTACTGATCATTACCTGAAAGTTTTATCAAGATTGGGTGAAAAAGGGTGTGCTGAGATTTCAGGGAACTCGTAGATTTTGAAAGCTTGGCAGGCCCTTTCCATGAAAGTGATTCTTGCCAGTCTCTGCTTAGGGCTACATCAACAGCAAACAAACCATAGAGATAGAACTTGAAACTTCTTTATTGTGTCAAGTTTCAAAGAGCTAGCACAAACCGTGTTTGATTTAGAGTTCCAAATACATGTATCCCTATAGGAGAAAACAGAGTGAAACCTCAAAATGAAACCGGTTACTGCCAACGAACGGTTTCACCTAGAAGAACGAAATTTGGTGAGCCAAGTGGGATTGGTGTACTGATCATTACCTGAAAGTTTCATCAAGATTGGGTGAAAAAGTGTGTGCTGAGATTTCAGGCAACTCGTAGTTTTTTGGAAGCTTGGCAGGCCCTTTCCATGAAAGTGATTCTCGCCAGTCTCTGCTTAGGGCTACATCAACAGCAAACAAACCATAGAGATAGAACTTGAAACTGCTTTATTGTGTCAAGTTTCAAAGAGCTAGTACAAACCGTGTTTGATTTAGAGTTCCAAATACATGTATCCCTATAGGAGAAAACAGAGTGAAACCTCAAAATGAAACCGGTTACTGCCAACGAACGGTTTAACCTAGAAGAACGAAATTTGGCGAGCCAAGTGGGATTGGTGTACTGATCATTACCTGAAAGTTTCATCAAGATTGGGTGAAAAAGTGTGTGCTGAGATTTCAGGCAACTCGTAGTTTTTTGGAAGCTTGGCAGGCCCTTTCCATGAAAGTTTTTCTCGCCAGTCTCTGCTTAGGGCTACATCAACAGCAAACAAACCATATAGATAGAACTTGAAACTGCTTTATTGTGTCAAGTTTCAAAGAGCTAGCACAAACCGTGTTTGATTTAGAGTTCCAAATACATGTATCCTTATAGGAGAAAACAGAGTGAAACCTCAAAATGAAACCGGTTATTGCCAACGAACGGTTTCACCTAGAAGAACGAAATTTGGCGAGCCAAGTGGGATTGGTGTACTGATCATTACCTGAAACTTTCATCAAGATTTGGTGAAAAAGGGTGTGCTGAGATTTCAGGCAACTCGTAGTTTTTTGGAAGCTTGGCAGGCCCTTTCCATGAAAGTGATTCTCGCCAGTCTCTGCTTAGGGCTACATCAACAGCAAACAAACCATAGAGATAGAACTTGAAACTGCTTTATTGTGTCAAGTTTCAAAGAGCTAGCACAAACCGTGTTTGATTTAGAGTTCCAAATACATGTATCCCTATAGGAGAAAACAGAGTGAAACCTCAAAATGAAACCGGTTACTGCCAACGAACGGTTTAACCTAGAAGAATGAAATTTGGCGAACCAAGTGGGATTGGTGTACTGATCATTACCTGAAAGTTTCATCAAGATTGGGTGAAAAAGTGTATGCTGAGATTTCGGGCAACTCGTAGTTTTTTGGAAGCTTGGCAGGCCCTTTCCATGAAAGTGATTCTCGCCAGTCTCTGCTTAGGGCTACATCAACAGCAAACAAACCATAGAGATAGAACTTGAAACTGCTTTATTGTGTCAAGTTTCAAAGAGCTAGCACAAACCGTGTTTGATTTAGAGTTTCAAATACATGTATCCCTATAGGAGAAAACAGAGTGAAACCTCAAAATGAAACCGGTTACTGCCAACGAACGGTTTAACCTAGAAGAACGAAATTTGGCGAGCCAAGTGGGATTGGTGTACTGATCATTACCTGAAAGTTTCATCAAGATTGGGTGAAAAAGTGTGTTCTGAGATTTCGGGCAACTCGTAGTTTTTTGGAAGCTTGGCAGGCCCTTTCCATGAAAGTGATTCTCGCCAGTCTCTGCTTAGGGCTACATCAACAGCAAACAAACCATAGAGATAGAACTTGAAACTGCTTTATTGTGTCAAGTTTCAAAGAGCTAGCACAAACCGTGTTTGATTTAGAGTTCCAAATACATGTATCCCTATAGGAGAAAACAGAGTGAAACCTCAAAATGAAACCGGTTACTGCCAACGAACGGTTTAACCTAGAGGAACGAAATTTGGTGAGCCAAGTGGGATTGGTGTACTGATCATTACCTGAAAGTTTTATCAAGATTGGGTGAAAAAGGGTGTCTGAGATTTCAGGGAACTCGTAGATTTTGAAAGCTTGGCAGGCCCTTTCCATGAAAGTGATTCTTGCCAGTCTCTGCTTAGGGCTACATCAACAGCAAACAAACCATAGAGATAGAACTTGAAACTTCTTTATTGTGTCAAGTTTCAAAGAGCTAGCACAAACCGTGTTTGATTTAGAGTTCCAAATACATGTATCCCTATAGGAGAAAACAGAGTGAAACCTCAAAATGAAACCGGTTACTGCCAACGAACGGTTTCACCTAGAAGAACGAAATTTGGTGAGCCAAGTGGGATTGGTGTACTGATCATTACCTGAAAGTTTCATCAAGATTGGGTGAAAAAGTGTGTGCTGAGATTTCAGGCAACTCGTAGTTTTTTGAAGCTTGGCAGGCCCTTTCCATGAAAGTGATTCTCGCCAGTCTCTGCTTAGGGCTACATCAACAGCAAACAAACCATAGAGATAGAACTTGAAACTGCTTTATTGTGTCAAGTTTCAAAGAGCTAGTACAAACCGTGTTTGATTTAGAGTTCCAAATACATGTATCCCTATAGGAGAAAACAGAGTGAAACCTCAAAATGAAACCGGTTACTGCCAACGAACGGTTTAACCTAGAAGAACGAAATTTGTCGAGCCAAGTGGGATTGGTGTACTGATCATTACCTGAAAGTTTCATCAAGATTGGGTGAAAAGGGTGTGCTGAGATTTCAGGCAACTCGTAGTTTTTGGAAGCTTGGCAGGCCCTTTCCATGAAAGTGATTCTCGCCAGTCTCTGCTTAGGGCTACATCAACAGCAAACAAACCATAGAGATAGAACTTGAAACTTCTTTATTGTGTCAAGTTTCAAAGAGCTAGCACAAACCGTGTTTGATTTAGAGTTCCAAATACATGTATCCTATAGGAGAAAACAGAGTGAAACCTCAAAATGAAACCGGTTACTGCCAACGAACGGTTTAAACTAGAAGAACAAAATTTGTCGAGCAAGTGGGATTGGTGTACTGATCATTACCTGAAAGTTTCATCAAGATTGGGTGAAAAAGGGTGTGCTGAGATTTCAGGCAACTCGTAGTTTTTTGGAAGCTTGGCAGGCCCTTTCCATGAAAGTGATTCTCGCCAGTCTCTGCTTAGGGCTACATCAACAGCAAACAAACCATAGAGATAGAACTTGAAACTGCTTTATTGTGTCAAGTTTCAAAGAGCTAGCACAAACCGTGTTTGATTTAGAGTTCCAAATACATGTATCCCTATAGGAGAAAACAGAGTGAAACCTCAAAATGAACCGGTTACTGCCAACGAACGGTTTAACCTAGAGGAACGAAATTTGGCGAGCCAAGTGGGATTGGTGTACTGATCATTACCTGAAAGTTTTATCAAGATTGGGTGAAAAGGGTGTGCTGAGATTTCAGGGAACTCGTAGATTTTGAAAGCTTGGCAGGCCCTTTCCATGAAAGTGATTCTTGCCAGTCTCTGCTTAGGGCTACATCAACAGCAAACAAACCATAGAGATAGAACTTGAAACTTCTTTATTGTGTCAAGTTTCAAAGAGCTAGCACAAACCGTGTTTGATTTAGAGTTCCAAATACATGTATCCCTATAGGAGAAAACAGAGTGAAACCTCAAAATGAAACCGGTTACTGCCAACGAACGGTTTCACCTAGAAGAACGAAATTTGGTGAGCCAAGTGGGATTGGTGTACTGATCATTACCTGAAAGTTTCATCAAGATTGGGTGAAAAAGTGTGTGCTGAGATTTCAGGCAACTCGTAGTTTTTTGGAAGCTTGGCAGGCCCTTTCCATGAAAGTGATTCTCGCCAGTCTCTGCTTAGGGCTACATCAACAGCAAACAAACCATAGAGATAGAACTTGAAACTGCTTTATTGTGTCAAGTTTCAAAGAGCTAGTACAAACCGTGTTTGATTTAGAGTTCCAAATACATGTATCCCTATAGGAGAAAACAGAGTGAAACCTCAAAATGAAACCGGTTACTGCCAACGAACGGTTTTAACCTAGAAGAACGAAATTTGTCGAGCCAAGTGGGATTGGTGTACTGATCATTACCTGAAAGTTTCATCAAGATTGGGTGAAAAAGGGTGTGCTGAGATTTCAGGCAACTCGTAGTTTTTTGGAAGCTTGGCAGGCCCTTTCCATGAAAGTGATTCTCGCCAGTCTCTGCTTAGGGCTACATCAACAGCAAACAAACCATAGAGATAGAACTTGAAACTTCTTTATTGTGTCAAGTTTCAAAGAGCTAGCACAAACCGTGTTTGATTTAGAGTTCCAAATACATGTATCCCTATAGGAGAAAACAGAGTGAAACCTCAAAATGAAACCGGTTACTGCCAACGAACGGTTTAACCTAGAAGAACAAAATTTGTCGAGCCAAGTGGGATTGGTGTACTGATCATTACCTGAAAGTTTTCATCAAGATTGGGTGAAAAAGGGTGTGCTGAGATTTCAGGCAACTCGTAGTTTTTTGGAAGCTTGGCAGGCCCTTTCCATGAAAGTGATTCTCGCCAGTCTCTGCTTAGGGCTACATCAACAGCAAACAAACCATAGAGATAGAACTTGAAACTGCTTTATTGTGTCAAGTTTCAAAGAGCTAGCACAAACCGTGTTTGATTTAGAGTTCCAAATACATGTATCCCTATAGGAGAAAACAGAGTGAAACCTCAAAATGAAACCGGTTACTGCCAACGAACGGTTTAACCTAGAAGAACGAAATTTGGCGAGCCAAGTGGGATTGGTGTACTGATCATTACCTGAAAGTTTCATCAAGATTGAGTGAAAAAGGGTGTGCTGAGATTTCGGGCAACTCGTAGTTTTTTGGAAGCTTGGCAGGCCCTTTCCATGAAAGTGATTCTCGCCAGTCTCTGCTTAGGGCTACATCAACAGCAAACAAACCATAGAGATAGAACTTGAAACTGCTTTATTGTGTCAAGTTTCAAAGAGCTAGCACAAACCGTGTTTGATTTAGAGTTCCAAATACATGTATCCCTATAGGAGAAAACAGAGTGAAACCTCAAAATGAAACCGGTTACTGCTAACGAACGGTTTAACCTAGAAGAACGAAATTTGGCGAGCCAAGTGGGATTGGTGTACTGATCATTACCTGAAAGTTTCATCAAGATTGGGTGAAAAAGGGTGTGCTGAGATTTCAGGCAACTCGTAGATTTTGAAAGCTTGGCAGGCCCTTTCCATGAAAGTGATTCTTGCCAGTCTCTGCTTAGGGCTACATCAACAGCAAACAAACCATAGTGATAGAACTTGAAACTTCTTTATTGTGTCAAGTTTCAAAGAGCTAGCACAAACCGTGTTTGATTTAGAGTTCCAAATACATGTATCCCTATAGGAGAAAACAGAGTGAAACCTCAAAATGAAACCGGTTACTGCCAACGAACGGTTTCACCTAGAAGAATGAAATTTGGCGAGCCAAGTGGGATTGGTGTACTGATCATTACCTGAAAGTTTCATCAAGATTGGGTGAAAAAGTGTGTGCTGAGATTTCAGGCAACTCGTAGTTTTTTGGAAGCTTGGCAGGCCCTTTCCATGAAAGTGATTCTCGCCAGTCTCTGCTTAGGGCTACATCAACAGCAAACAAACCATAGAGATAGAACTTGAAACTGCTTTATTGTGTCAAGTTTCAAAGAGCTAGTACAAACCGTGTTTGATTTAGAGTTCCAAATACATGTATCCCTATAGGAGAAAACAGAGTGAAACCTCAAAATGAAACCGGTTACTGCCAACGAACGGTTTAACCTAGAAGAACGAAATTTGGCAAGCCAAGTGGGATTGGTGTACTGATCATTACCTGAAAGTTTCATCAAGATTGGGTGAAAAAGGGTGTGCTGAGATTTCAGGCAACTCGTAGTTTTTTGGATGCTTGGCAGGCCCTTTCCATGAAAGTGATTCTCGACAGTCTCTGCTTAGGGCTACATCAACAGCAAACAAACCATAGAGATAGAACTTGAAACTGCTTTATTGTGTCAAGTTTCAAAGAGCTAGTAGAAACCGTGTTTGATTTAGAGTTCCAAATACATGTATCCCTATAGGAGAAAACAGAGTGAAACCTCAAAATGAAACCGGTTACTGCCAACGAACGGTTTAACCTAGAAGAACAAAATTTGTCGAGCCAAGTGGGATTGGTGTACTGATCATTACCTGAAAGTTTCATCAAGATTGGGTGACAAAGGGTGTGCTGAGATTTCAGGCAACTCGTAGTTTTTTGGAAGCTTGGCAGGCCCTTTCCATGAAAGTGATTCTCGCCAGTCTCTGCTTAGGGCTACATCAACAGCAAACAAACCATAGAGATAGAACTTGAAACTTCTTTATTGTGTCAAGTTTCAAAGAGCTAGCACAAACCGTGTTTGATTAAGAGTTCCAAATACATGTATCCCTATAGGAGAAAACAGAGTGAAACCTCAAAATGAAACCGGTTACTGCCAACGAACGGTTTCACCTAGAAGAACGAAATTTGGCGAGCCAAGTGGGATTGGTGTACTGATCATTACCTGAAAGTTTCATCAAGATTGGGTGAAAAAGTGTGTGCTGAGATTTCAGGCAACTCGTAGTTTTTTGGAAGCTTGGCAGGCCCTTTCCATGAAAGTTTTTCTCGCCAGTCTCTGCTTAGGGCTACATCAACAGCAAACAAACCATAGAGATAGAACTTGAAACTGCTTTATTGTGTCAAGTTTCAAAGAGCTAGTACAAACCGTGTTTGATTTAGAGTTCCAAATACATGTATCCCTATAGGAGAAAACAGAGTGAAACCTCAAAATGAAACCGGTTACTGCCAACGAACGGTTTAACCTAGAAGAACGAAATTTGGCGAGCCAAGTGGGATTGGTGTACTGATCATTACCTGAAAGTTTCATCAAGATTGGGTGAAAAGGGGTGTGCTGAGATTTCAGGCAACTCGAAGTTTTTTGGATGCTTGGCAGGCTCTTTCCATGAAAGTGATTCTCGACAGTCTCTGCTTAGGGCTACATCAACAGCAAACAAACCATAGAGATAGAACTTGAAACTGCTTTATTGTGTCAAGTTTCAAAGAGCTAGCACAAACCGTGTTTGATTTAGAGTTCCAAATACATGTATCCCTATAGGAAAAAACAGAGTGAAACCTCAAAATGAAACCGGTTACTGCCAACGAACGGTTTAATCTAGAAGAACGAAATTTGGCGAGCCAAGTGGGATTGGTGTACTGATCATTACCTGAAAGTTTCATCAAGATTGGGTGACAAAGGGTGTGCTGAGATTTCAGGCAACTCGTAGTTTTTTGGAAGCTTGGCAGGCCCTTTCCATGAAAGTGATTCTCGCCAGTCTCTGCTTAGGGCTACATCAACAGCAAACAAACCATAGAGATAGAACTTGAAACTGCTTTATTGTGTCAAGTTTCAAAGAGCTAGCACAAACCGTGTTTGATTTAGAGTTCCAAATACATGTATCCCTATAGGAGAAAACAGAGTGAAACCTCAAAATGAAACCGGTTACTGCCAACGAACGGTTTAACCTAGAAGAACGAAATTTGTCGAGCAAAGTGGGATTGGTGTACTGATCATTACCTGAAAGTTTCATCAAGATTGGGTGAAAAAGTGTGTGCTGAGATTTCAGGCAACTCGTAGTTTTTTGGAAGCTTGGCAGGCCCTTTCCATGAAAGTGATTCTCGCCAGTCTCTGCTTAGGGCTACATCAACAGCAAACAAACCATAGAGATAGAACTTGAAACTGCTTTATTGTGTCAAGTTTCAAAGAGCTAGCACAAACCGTGTTGGATTTAGAGTTCCAAATATATGTATCCCTATAGGAGAAAACAGAGTGAAACCTCAAAATGAAACCGGTTACTGCCAACGAACGGTTAAACCTAGAAGAACGAAATTTGGCGAGCCAAGTGGGATTGGTGTACTGATCATTACCTGAAAGTTTCATCAAGATTGGGTGACAAAGGGTGTGCTGAGATTTCAGGCAACTCGTAGTTTTTTGGAAGCTTGGCAGGCCCTTTCCATGAAAGTGATTCTCGCCAGTCTCTGCTTAGGGCTACATCAACAGCAAACAAACCATAGAGATAGAACTTGAAACTGCTTTATTGTGTCACGTTTCAAAGAGCTATCACAAACCGTGTTTGATTTAGAGTTCCAAATACATGTATCCCTATAGGAGAAAACAGAGTGAAACCTCAAAATGAAACCGGTTACTGCCAACGAACGGTTTCACCTAGAAGAACGAAATTTGGCGAGCCAAGTGGGATTGGTGTACTGATCATTACCTGAAAGTTTCATCAAGATTGGGTGAAAAAGGGTGTGCTGAGATTTCAGGCAACTCGTAGTTTTTTGGAAGCTTGGCAGGCCCTTTCCATGAAAGTGATTCTCGCCAGTCTCTGCTTAGGGCTACATCAACAGCAAACAAACCATAGAGAGAGAACTTGAAACTGCTTTATTGTGTCAAGTTTCAAAGAGCTAGCACAAACCGTGTTTGATTTAGAGTTCCAAATACATGTATCCCTATAGGAGAAAACAGAGTGAAACCTCAAAATGAAACCGGTTACTGCCAACGAACGGTTTAACCTAGAAGAACGAAATTTGTCGAGCAAAGTGGGATTGGTGTACTGATCATTACCTGAAAGTTTCATCAAGATTGGGTGAAAAAGTGTGTGCTGAGATTTCAGGCAACTCGTAGTTTTTTGGAAGCTTGGCAGGCCCTTTCCATGAAAGTGATTCTCGCCAGTCTCTGCTTAGGGCTACATCAACAGCAAACAAACCATAGAGATAGAACTTGAAACTGCTTTATTGTGTCAAGTTTCAAAGAGCTAGCACAAACCGTGTTGGATTTAGAGTTCCAAATATATGTATCCCTATAGGAGAAAACAGAGTGAAACCTCAAAATGAAACCGGTTACTGCCAACGAACGGTTAAACCTAGAAGAACGAAATTTGGCGAGCCAAGTGGGATTGGTGTACTGATCATTACCTGAAAGTTTCATCAAGATTGGGTGAAAAAGTGTGTGCTGAGATTTCGGGCAACTCGTAGTTTTTTGGAAGCTTGGCAGGCCCTTTCCATGAAAGTGATTCTCGCCAGTCTCTGCTTAGGGCTACATCAACAGCAAACAAACCATAGAGAGAGAACTTGAAACTGCTTTATTGTGTCAAGTTTCAAAGAGCTAGCACAAACCCTGTTTGATTTAGAGTTCCAAATACATGTATCCCTATAGGAGAAAACAGAGTGAAACCTCAAAATGAAACCGGTTAATGCCAACGAACGGTTTAACCTAGAAGAACGAAATTTGGCGAGCCAAGTGAAATTGGTGTACTGATCATTACCTGAAAGTTTCATCAAGATTGGGTGAAAAAGGGTGTGCTGAGATTTCAGGCAACTTGTAGATTTTGAAAGCTTGGCAGGCCCTTTCCATGAAAGTGATTCTCGCCAGTCTCTGCTTAGGGCTACATCAACAGCAAACAAACCATAGAGATAGAACTTGAAACTGCTTTATTGTGTCAAGTTTCAAAGAGCTAGCACAAACCGTGTTTGATTTAGAGTTCCAAATACATGTATCCCTATAGGAGAAAACAGAGTGAAACCTCAAAATGAAACCGGTTACTGCCAACGAACGGTTTAACCTAGAAGAACGAAATTTGGCGAGCCAAGTGGGATTGGTGTACTGATCATTACCTGAAAGTTTCATCAAGATTGGGTGAAAAACAGTGTGCTGAGATTTCAGGCAACTCGTAGTTTTTTGGAAGCTTGGCAGGCCCTTTCCATGAAAGTGATTCTCGCCAGTCTCTGCTTAGGGCTACATCAACAGCAAACAAACCATAGAGATAGAACTTGAAACTGCTCTATTGTGTCAAGTTTCAAAGAGCTAGCACAAACCGTGATTGATTTAGAGTTCCAAATACATGTATCCCTATAGGAGAAAACAGAGTGAAACCTCAAAATGAAACCGGTTACTGCCAATGAACGGTTTAACCTAGAAGAACGAAATTTGGCGAGCCAACTGGGATTGGTGTACTGATCATTACCTGAAAGTTTCATCAAGATTGGGTGAAAAAGGGTGTGCTGAGATTTCGGGCAACTCGTAGTTTTTTGGAAGCTTGGCAGGCCCTTTCCATGAAAGTGATTCTCGCCAGTCTCTGCTTAGGGCTACATCAACAGCAAACAAACCATAGAGAGAGAACTTGAAACTGCTTTATTGTGTCATGTTTCAAAGAGCTAGCACAACCCGTGTTTGATTTAGAGTTCCAAATACATGTATCCCTATAGGAGCAAACAGAGTGAAACCTCAAAATGAAACCGGTTACTGCCAACGAACGGTTTAACCTAGAAGAACGAAATATGGCGAGCCAAGTGGGATTGGTGTACTGATCATTACCTGAAAGTTTCATCAAGATTGGGTGAAAAAGTGTTTGCTGAGATTTCGGGCAACTCGTAGTTTTTTGGAAGCTTGGCAGGCCCTTTCCATGAAAGTGATTCTCGCCAGTCTCTGCTTAGGGCTACATCAACAGCAAACAAACCATAGAGATAGAACTTGAAACTTCTTTATTGTGTCAAGTTTAAAGAGCTAGCACAAACCGTGTTCGATTTAGAGTTCCAAATACATGTATCCCTATAGGAGAAAACAGAGTGAAACCTCAAAATGAAACCGGTTACTGCCAACGAATGGTTTAACCTAGAAGAACGAAATTTGGCGAGCCAAGTGGGATTGGTGTACTGATCATTACCTGAAAGTTTCATCAAGATTGGGTGAAAAAGGGTGTGCTGAAATTTCGGGCAACTCGTAGTTTTTTGGAAGCTTGGCAAGCCCTTTCCATGAAAGTGATTCTCGCCAGTCTCTGCTTAGGGCTACATCAACAGCAAACAAACCATAGAGATAGAACTTGAAACTGCTTTATTGTGTCAAGTTTCAAAGAGCTAGCACAAACCGTGTTTGATTTAGAGTTCCAAATACATGTATCCCTATAGGAGAAAACAGAGTGAAACCTCAAAATGAAACCGGTTACTGCCAACGAACGGTTTAACCTAGAAGAACGAAATTTGGCGAGCCAAGTGGGATTGGTGTACTGATCATTACCTGAAAGTTTCATCAAGATTGGGTGAAAAAGGGTGTGCTGAGATTTCAGGCAACTCGTAGTTTTTTGGAAGCTTGGCAGGCCCTTTCCATGAAAGTGATTCTCGCCAGTCTCTGCTTAGGGCTACATCAACAGCAAACAAACCATAGAGATACAACTTGAAACTGCTTTATTGTGTCAAGTTTCAAAGAGCTAGCACAAACCGTGTTTGATTTAGAATTCCAAATACATGTATCCCTATAGGAGAAAACAGAGTGAAACCTCAAAATGAAACCTGTTACTGCCAACGAACGGTTTAACCTAGAAGAACGAAATTTGTCGAGCCAAGTGGGATTGGTGTACTGATCATTACCTGAAAGTTTCATCAAGATTGGGTGAAAAAGTGTGTGCTGAGATTTCAGGCAACTCGTAGTTTTTTGGAAGCTTGGCAGGCCCTTTCCATGAAAGTGATTCTCGCCAGTCTGTGCTTAGGGCTACATCAACAGCAAACAAACCATAGAGATAGAACTTGAAACTGCTTTATTGTGTCAAGTTTCAAAGAGCTAGCACAAACCGTGTTTGATTTAGAGTTCCAAATATATGTATCCCTATAGGAGAAAACAGAGTGAAACCTCAAAATGAAACCGGTTACTGCCAACGACCGGTTTCACCTAGAAGAAAGAAATTTGGTGAGCCAAGTGGGATTGGTGTACTGATCATTACCTGAAAGTTTCATCAAGATTGGGTGAAAAAGTGTGTGCTGAGATTTCGGGCAACTCGTAGTTTTTTCAAAGCTTGGCAGGCCCTTTCCATGAAAGTGATTCTCGCCAGTCTCTGCTTAGGGCTACATCAACAGCAAACAAACCATAGAGATAGAACTTGAAACTGCTTTATTGTGTCAAGTTTCAAAGAGCTAGCACAAACCGTGTTTGATTTAGAGTCCCAAATACATGTATCCCTATAGGAGAAAACAGAGTGAAACCTCAAAATGAAACCAGTTACTGCAAACGAACGGTTTAACCTAGACGAAGGAAATTTTGCGAGCCAAGTTGGATTGGTGTACTGATCATTACCTGAAAGTTTCATCAAGATTGTGTGAAAAAGTGTGTTCTGAGATTTCGGGCAACTCGTAGTTTTTTGGAAGCTTGGCAGACCCTTTCCATGAAAGTGATTCTCGCCAGTCTCTGCTTAGGGCTACATCAACAGCAAACAAACCATAGAGATAGAACTTGAAACTGCTTTATTGTGTCAAGTTTCAAAGAGCTAGCACAAACCGTGTTTGATTTAGAGTTCCAAATACATGTATCCCTATAGGAGAAAACAGAGTGAAACCTCAAAATGTAACCGGTTACTGCCAAAGAACGGTTTAACCTAGAAAAACGAAATTTGGCGAGCCAAGTGGGATTGGTGTACTGATCATTACCTGAAAGTTTCATCAAGATTGGGTGAAAAAGGGTGTGCTGAGATTTCAGGCAACTCGTAGTTTTTTGGAAGCTTGGCAGGCCCTTTCCATGAAAGTGATTCTCGCCAGTCTCTGCTTAGGGCTACATCAACAGCAAACAAACCATAGAGATAGAACTTGAAACTGCTTTATTGTGTCAAGTTTCAAAGAGCTAGCACAAACCGTGTTTGATTTAGAGTTCCAAATACATGTATCCCTATTGGAGAAAACAGAGTGAAACCTCAAAATGTAACCGGTTAATGCCAACGAACGGTTTAACCTAGAAGAACGAAATTTGGCGAGCCAAGTGGGATTGGTGTACTGATCATTACCTGAACGTTTCATCAAGATTGGGTGAAAAAGGGTGTGCTGAGATTTCAGGCAACTCGTAGATTTTGAAAGCTTGGCAGGCCCTTTCCATGAAAGTGATTCTCGCCACTCTCTGCTTAGGGCTACATCAACAGCAAACAAACCATAGAGATAGAACTTGAAACTGCTTTATTGTGTCAAGTTTCAAAGAGCTAGCACAAACCGTGTTTGATTTAGAGTTCCAAATACATGTATCCCTATAGGAGAAAACAGAGTGAAACCTCAAAATGAAACCGGTTACTGCCAACGAACGGTTTCACCTAGAAGAACGAAATTTGGCGAGCCAAGTGGGATTGGTGTACTGATCATTACCTGAAAGTTTCATCAAGATTGGGTGAAAAAGGGTGTGCTGAGATTTCAGGCAACTCGTAGTTTTTTGGAAGCTTGGCAGGCCCTTTCCATGAAAGTGATTCTCGCCAGTCTCTGCTTAGGGCTACATCAACAGCAAACAAACCATAGAGATAGAACTTGAAACTGCTGTATTGTGTCAAGTTTCAAAGAGCTAGCACAAACCGTGATTGATTTAGAGTTCCAAATACATGTATCCCTATAGGAGAAAACAGAGTGAAACCTCAAAATGAAACCGGTTACTGCCAACGAACGGTTTAACCTAGAAGAACGAAATTTGGCGAGCCAAGTGGGATTGGTGTACTGATCATTACCTGAAAGTTTCATCAAGATTGGGTGAAAAAGGGTGTGCTGAGATTTCAGGCAACTCGTAGTTTTTTGGAAGCTTGGCAGGCCCTTTCCATGAAAGTGATTCTCGCCAGTCTCTGCTTAGGGCTACATCAACAGCAAACAAACCATAGAGATAGAACTTGAAACTGCTTTATTGTGTCAAGTTTCAAAGAGCTAGCACAAACCGTGTTTGATTTAGAGTTCCAAATACATGTATCCCTATAGGAGAAAACAGAGTGAAACCTCAAAATGAAACCGGTTACTGCCAACGAACGGTTTAACCTAGAAGAACGAAATTTGGCGAGCCAAGTGGGATTGGTGTACTGATCATTACCTGAAAGTTTCATCAAGATTGGGTGAAAAAGGGTGTGCTGAGATTTCGGGCAACTTGTAGTTTTTTGGAAGCTTGGCAGGCCCATTCCCTGAAAGTGATTCTCGCCAGTCTCTGCTTAGGGCTACATCAACAGCAAACAAACCATAGAGATAGAACTTGAAACTGCTTTATTGTGTCAAGTTTCAAAGAGCTAGCACAAACCGTGTTTGATTTAGAGTTCCAAATACATGTATCCGTATAGGAGAAAACAGAGCGAAACCTCAAAATGAAACAGGTTACTGCCAACGAACGGTTTAACCTACAAGAACGAAATTTGCCGAGCCAAGTGGGATTGGTGTACTGATCATTACCTGAAAGTTTCATCAAGATTGGGTGAAAAAGGGTGTGCTGAGATTTCAGGCAACTGATAGTTTTTTGGAAGCTTGGCAGGCCCTTTCCATGAAAGTGATTCTCGCCAGTCTCTGCTTAGGGCTACATCAACAGCAAACAAACCATAGAGATACAACTTGAAACTGCTTTATTGTGTCAAGTTTCAAAGAGCTAGCACAAACCGTGTTTGATTTAGAGTTCCAAATACATGTATCCCTATAGGAGCAAACAGAGTGAAACCTCAAATTGAAACCGGTTACTGCCAACGAACGGTTTAACCTAGAAGAACGATTGGCGAGCCAAGTGGGATTGGTGTACTGATCATTACCTGAAAGTTTCATCAAGATAGGGTGAAAAAGGGTGTGCTGAGATTTCAGGCAACTCGTAGTTTTTTGGAAGCTTGGAAGGCCCATTCCATGAAAGTGATTCTCGCCAGTCTCTGCTTAGGCTACATCAACAGCAAACAAACCATAGAGATAGAACTTGAAACTGCTTTATTGTGTCAAGTTTCAAAGAGCTAGCACAAACCGTGTTTGATTTAGAGTTCCAAATACATGTATCCGTATAGGAGAAAACAGAGCGAAACCTCGAAATGAAACAGGTTACTGCCAACGAACGGTTTAACCTAGAAGAACGAAATTTGGCGAGCCAAGTGGGATTGGTGTACTGATCATTACCTGAAAGTTTCATCAAGATAGGGTGAAAAAGGGTGTGCTGAGATTTTCAGGCAACTCGTAGTTTTTTGGAAGCTTGGCAGGCCCTTTCCATGAAAGTGATTCTCGCCAGTCTCTGCTTAGGGCTACATCAACAGCAAACAAACCATAGAGATAGAACTTGAAACTGCTTTATTGTGTCAAGTTTCAAAGAGCTAGCACAAACCGTGTTTGATTTAGAGTTCCAAATACATGTATCCCTATAGGAGAAAACAGAGTGAAACCTCAAAATGAAACAGGTTACTGCAAACGAACGGTTTAACCTAGAAGAACGAAATTTGGCGAGCCAAGTGGGATTGGTGTACTGATCATTACCTGAAAGTTTCATCAAGATTGGGTGAAAAAGGGAGTGCTGTAATTTCAGGCAACTCATAGTTTTTTGGAAGCTTGGCCGGCCCTTTCCATGAAAGTGATTCTCGCCAGTCTCTGCTTAGGGCTACATCAACAGCAAACAAATCATAGAGATAGAACTTGAAACTGCTTTATTGTGTCAAGTTTCAAAGAGCTAGCACAAACCGTGTTTGATTTAGAGTTGCAAATACATGTATCCCTATAGGAGAAAACAGAGTGAAACCTCAAAATGAAACCGGTAATGCCAACGAACGGTTTAACCTAGAAAAACGAAATTTGGCAAGCCAAGTGGGATTGGTGTACTGATCATTACCTGAAAGTTTCATCAAGATTGGGTGAAAAATTGTGTGCTGAGATTTCAGGCAACTCGTAGTTTTTTGGAAGCTTGGCAGGTCCTTTCCATGAAAGTGATTCTCGCCAGATTCTGCTTAGGGCTACATCAACAGCAAACAAACCATAGAGATAGAACTTGAAACTGCTTTATTGTGTCAAGTTTCAAAGAGCTAGCACAAACCGTGCTTGATTTAGACTTCCAAATACATGTATCCCTATAGGAGAAAACAGAGTGAAACCTCAAAATGAAACCGGTTACTGCCAACGAACGGTTTAAGCTAGAAGAACAAAATTTGGCGAGCCAAGTGGGATTGGTGTACTGATGATTACCTGAAAGTTTCATCAACATTGGGTGAAAAAGGGTGTGCTGAGATTTCAGGCAACTCGTAGTTTTTTGAAAGCTTGGCAGGCCCTTTCCATGAAAGTGATTCTCGCCAGTCTCTGCTTAGGCCTACATCAACAGCAAACAAACCATAGAGATAGCACTTAAAACTGCTTTATTGTGTCAAGTTTCAAAGAGCTAGCACAAACCGTGTTTGATTTAGAGTTCCAAATACATGTATCCCTATAGGAGAAAACAGTGTGAAACCTCAAAATGAAACCGGTTACTGCCAACGAACGTTTTAACCTAGAAGAACGAAATTTGTCGAGCCAAGTGGGATTGGTGTACTGATCATTACCTGAAAGTTTCATCAAGATTGGGTGAAAAAGTGTGTGCTGAGATTTCGGACAACTCGTAGTTTTTTGGAAGCTTGGCAGGCCCTTTCCATGAAAGTGATTCTCGCCAGTCTCTGCTTAGGGCTACATCAACAGCAAACAAACCATAGAGATAGAACTTGAAACTGCTTTATTGTGTCAAGTTTCAAAGAGCTAGCACAAACCGTGTTTGATTTAGAGTTCCAAATACATGTATCCCTATAGGAGAAAACAGAGTGAAACCTCAAAATGAAACCGGTTACTGCCAATGAACAGTTTAACCTAGAAGAACGAAATTTGGCGAGCAAAGTGGTATTGGTGTACTGATCATTACCTGAAAGTTTCATCAAGATTGGGTGAAAAAGGGTGTGTGCTGAGATTTCGGGCAACTCGTAGTTTTTGGAAGCTTGGCAGGCCATTTCCATCAAAGTGATTCTCGCCAGTCTCTGCTTAGGGCTATATCAACAGCAAACAAATCATAGAGATAGAACTTGAAACTGCTTTATTGTGTCAAGTTTCAAAGAGCTAGCACAAACCGTGTTTGATTTAGAGTTCCAAATACATGTATCCCTATAGGAGAAACAGAGTGAAACCTCAAAATGAAACCGGTTACTGCCAATGAACAGTTTAACCTAGAAAAACGAAATTATCGCGCCAAGTGGGATTGGTGTACTGATCATTACCTGAAAGTTTCATCAAGATTGGGTGAAAAAGGGTGTGCTGAGATTTCAGGCAACTCGTAGTTTTTTGGAAGCTTGGCAGGCCCTTTCCATGAAAGTGATTCTCGCCAGTCTCTGCTTAGGGGTACATCAACAGCAAACAAACCATAGAGATAGAACTTGAAACTGCTTTATTGTGTCATGTTTCAAAGAGCTAGCACAAACCGTGTTTGATTTAGAGTTCCAAATACATGTATCCCTATAGGAGAAAACAGAGTGAAACCTCAAAATGAAACCGGTTACTGCCAACGAACGGTTTAACCTAGAAGAACGAAATTTTGCGAGCCAAGTGGGATTGGTGTACTGATCATTACCTGAAAGTTTCATCAAGATTGGGTGAAAAAGAGTGTGCTGAGATTTCTGGCAACTCGTAGTTTTTTGGAAGCTTGGCAGGCCCTTTCCATGAAAGTGATTCTCGCCAGTCTCTGCTTAGGGCTACATCAACAGCAAACAAATCATAGAGATAGAACTTGAAACTGCTTTATTGTGTCAAGTTTCAAAGAGCTAGCACAAACCGTGTTTGATTTAGAGTTCCAAATACATGTATCCCTATAGGAGAAAACAGAGTGAAACCTCAAAATGAAACTGGTTACTGCCAACGAACGGTTTAACCTAGAAGAACGAAATTTGGCGAGCCAAGTGGGATTGGTGTACTGATCATTACCTGAAAGTTTCATCAAGATTGGGTGAAAAAGTGTTTGCTGAGATTTCGGGCAACTCGTAGTTTTTTGGAAGCTTGGCAGGCCCTTTCTATGAAAGTGATTCTCCCCAGTCTCTGCTTAGGGCTACATCAACAGCAAACAAACCATAGAGATAGAACTTGAAACTGCTTTATTGTGTCAAGTTTCAAAGAGATAGCACAAACCGTGTTTGATTTAGAGTTCCAAATACATGTATCCCTATAGGAGAAAACAGAGTGAAACCTCAAAATGAAACTTGTTACTGCCAACGAACGGTTTACGTAGAAGAACGAAATTTGGCGAGCCAAGTGGCATTGGTGTACTGATCATTACCTGAAAGTTTCATCAAGATTGGGTGAAAAAGTGTTTGCTGAGATTTCTGGCAACTCGTAGTTTTTTGGAAGCTTGGCAGGCCCTTTCCATGAAAGTGATTCTCGCCAGTCTCTGCTTAGGGCTACATCAACAGCAAACAAACCATAGAGATAGAACTTGAAACTGCTTTATTGTGTCATGTTTCAAAGAGCTAGCACAAACCGTGTTTGATTTAGAGTTCCAAATACATGTATCCCTATAGGAGAAAACAGAGTGAAACCTCAAAATGAAACCGGTTACTGCCAACGAACGGTTTAACCTAGAAGAACGAAATTTTGCGAGCCAAGTGGGATTGGTGTACTGATCATTACCTGAAAGTTTCATCAAGATTGGGTGAAAAAGAGTGTGCTGAGATTTCTGGCAACTCGTAGTTTTTGGAAGCTTGGCAGGCCCTTTCCATGAAAGTGATTCTCGCCAGTCTCTGCTTAGGGCTACATCAACAGCAAACAAATCATAGAGATAGAACTTGAAACTGCTTTATTGTGTCAAGTTTCAAAGAGCTAGCACAAACCGTGTTTGATTTAGAGTTCCAAATACATGTATCCCTATAGGAGAAAACAGAGTGAAACCTCAAAATGAAACCGGTTACTGCCAACGAACGGTTTAACCTAGAAGAACGAAATTTGGCGAGCCAAGTGGGATTGGTGTACTGATCATTACCTGAAAGTTTCATCAAGATTGGGTGAAAAAGTGTTTGCTGAGATTTCGGGCAACTCGTAGTTTTTTGGAAGCTTGGCAGGCCCTTTCCATGAAAGTGATTCTCCCAGTCTCTGCTTAGGGCTACATCAACAGCAAACAAACCATAGAGATAGAACTTGAAACTGCTTTATTGTGTCAAGTTTCAAAGAGATAGCACAAACCGTGTTTGATTTAGAGTTCCAAATACATGTATCCCTATAGGAGAAAACAGAGTGAAACCTCAAAATGAAACTTGTTACTGCCAACGAACGGTTTTACGTAGAAGAACGAAATTTGGCGAGCCAAGTGGCATTGGTGTACTGATCATTACCTGAAAGTTTCATCAAGATTGGGTGAAAAAGTGTTTGCTGAGATTTCTGGCAACTCGTAGTTTTTTGGAAGCTTGGCAGGCCCTTTCCATGAAAGTGATTCTCGCCAGTCTCTGCTTAGGGCTACATCAACAGCAAACAAACCATAGAGATAGAACTTGAAACTGCTTTATTTTGTCAAGTTTCAAAGAGCTAGCACAAACCGTGTTTGATTTAGAGTTCCAAATACATGTATCCCTATAGGAGAAAAAAGAGTGAAACCTCAAAATGAAACCGGTTACTGCCAACGAACGGTTTAACCTAGAAGAACGAAATTTGGCGAGCCAAGTGGGATTGGTGTACTGATCATTACCTGAAAGTTTCATCAAGATTGGGTGAAAAAGTGTGTGCTGAGATTTTAGGCAACTCGTAGTTTTTTGGAAGCTTGGCAGGCCCTTTCCATGAAAGTGATTCTCGCCAGTCTCTGCTTAGGGCTACATCAACAGCAAACAAACAATAGAGATAGAACTTGAAACTGCTTTATTGTGTCAAGTTTCAAAGAGCTAGCACAAACCGTGTTTTATTTAGAGTTCCAAATACGTGTATCCCTATAGGAGAAAACAGAGTGAAACCTCAAAATGAATCCGGTAACTGCCAATGAACGGTTTAACCTAGAAGAACGATATTTGGCGAACAAAGTGGTATTGGTGTACTGATCATTACCTGAAAGTTTCATCAAGATTGGGTGAAAAAGGGTGTGCTGAGATTTCGGGCAACTCGTAGTTTTTTGGAAGCTTGGCAGGCCCTTTCCATGAAAGTGATTCTCGCCAGTCTCTGCTTAGGGCTATATCAACAGCAAACAAATCATAGAGATAGAACTTGAAACTGCTTTATTGTGTCAAGTTTCAAAGAGCTAGCACAAACCGTGTTTGGTTTAGAGTTCCAAATACATGTATCCCTATAGGAGAAAACAGAGTGAAACCTCAAAATGAAACCGGTTACTGCCAACGAACGGTTTAACCTAGAAAAACGAAATTATCGAGCCAAGTGGGATTGGTGTACTGATCATTACCTGAAAGTTTCATCAAGATTGGTTGAAAAAGGGTGTGCTGAGCTTTCAGGCAACTCGTAGTTTTTTGGAAGCTTGGCAGGCCCTTTCCATGAAAGTGATTCTCGCCAGTCTCTGCTTAGGGCTACATAAACAGCAAACAAACCATAGAGATAGAACTTGAAACTGCTCTATTGTGTCAAGTTTCAAAGAGCTAGCACAAACCGTGTTTGATTTAGAGTTCCAAAAACATGTATCCCTATAGGAGAAAACAGAGTGAAACCTCAAAATGAAACCGGTTACTGCCAACGAACGGTTTAACCTAGAAGAACGAAATTTGGCGAGCCAAGTGGGATTGGTGTACTGATCATTACCTGAAAGTTTCATCAAGATTGAGTGAAAAAGGGTGTGCTGAGATTTCGGGCAACTCTTAGTTTTTTGGAAGCTTGGCAGGCACTTTTCATGAAATTGATTCTCGCCAGTCTCTGCTTAGGGGTACATCAACAGCAAACAAACCATAGAGATAGAACTTGAAACTGCTTTATTGTGTCATGTTTCAAAGAGGTAGCACAAACCGTGTTTGATTTAGAGTTCCAAATACATGTATCCCTATAGGAGAAAACAGAGTGAAACCTCAAAATGAAACCGGTTACTGCCAACGAACGGTTTAACCTAGAAGAACGAAATTTGGCGAGCCAAGTGGGATTGGTGTACTGTTCATTACCTGAAAGTTTCATCAAGATTGGGTGAAAAAGGGTGTGCTGAAATTTCGGGCAACTCGTAGTTTTTTGGAAGCTTGGCAGGCCCATTCCATGAAAGTGATTCTCGCCAGTCTCTGCTTAGGGCTACATCAACAGCAAAAAAACAATAGAGATAGAACTTGAAACTGCTTTATTGTGTCAAGTTTCAAAGAGCTAGCACAAACCGTGTTTGATTTAGAGTTCCAAATACATGTATCTCTATAGGAGAAAACAGAGTGAAACCTCAAAATGAAACCGGTTACTGCCAACCAACGGTTTAACCTAGAAGAACGATATTTGGCGAGCAAAGTGGTATTGGTGTACTGATCATTACCTGAAAGTTTCATCAAGATTGGGTGAAAAAGTGTGTGCTGAGATTTCGGGCAACTCGTAGTTTTTTGGAAGCTTGGCAGGCCCTTTCCATCAAAGTGATTCTCGCTAGTCTCTGCTTAGGGCTATATCAACAGCAAACAAATCATAGAGATAGAACTTGAAACTGCTTTATTGTGTCAAGTTTCAAAGAGCTAGCACAAACCGTGTTTGATTTAGAGTTCCAAATACATGTATCCCTATAGGAGAAAACAGAGTGAAACCTCAAAATGAAACCGGTTACTGCCAACGAACGGTTTAACCTAGAAAAACGAAATTATCGAGCCAAGTGGGATTGGTGTACTGATCATTACCTGAAAGTTTCATCAAGATTGGGTGAAAAAGGGTGTGCTGAGATTTCAGGCAACTCGTAGTTTTTTGGAAGCTTGGCAGGCCCTTTCCATGAAAGTGATTCTCGCCAGTCTCTGCTTAGGGCTACATCAACAGCAAACAAACCATAGAGATAGAACTTGAAACTGCTCTATTGTGTCAAGTTTCAAAGAGCTAGCACAAACCGTGTTTGATTTAGAGTTCCAAAAACATGTATCCCTATAGGAGAAAACAGAGTGAAACCTCAAAATGAAACCGGTTACTGCCAACGAACGGTTTAACCTAGAAGAACGAAATTTGGCGAGCCAAGTGGGATTGGTGTACTGATCATTACCTGAAAGTTTCATCAAGATTGAGTGAAAAAGGGTGTGCTGAGATTTCGGGCAACTCGTAGTTTTTTGGAAGCTTGGCAGGCCCTTTCCATGAAAGTGATTCTCGCCAGTCTCTGCTTAGGGCTACATCAACAGCAAACAAACCATAGAGATAGAACTTGAAACTGCTTTATGGTGTCAAGTTTCAAAGAGCTAGCACAAACCGTGTTTGATTTAGAGTTCCAAATACATGTATCCCTATAGGAGAATACAGAGTGAAACCTCAAAATGAAACCAGTTACTGCCAACGAACGGTTTCACCTAGAAAAATGAAATTTGGCGAGCCAAGTGGGATTGGTGTACTGATCATTACCTGAAAGTTTCATCAAGATTGGGTGAAAAAGGGTGTGCTGAAATTTCGGGCAACTCGTAGTTTTTTGGAAGCTTGGAAGGCCCATTCCATGAAAGTGATTCTCGCCAGTCTCTGCTTAGGGCTACATCAACAGCAAACAAACCATAGAGATAGAACTTGAAACTGCTTTATTGTGTCAAGTTTCAAAGAGCTAGCACAAACCGTGTTTGATTTAAAGTTCCAAATACATGTATCCCTATAGGAGAAAACAGAGTGAAACCTCAAAATGAAACCGGTTACTGCCAACGAACGGTTTAACCTAGAAGAACGAAAATTTGGCGAGCCAAGTGGGATTGGTGTACTGATCATTACCTGAAAGTTTCATCAAGATTGGGTGAAAAAGGGTGTGCTGAGATTTCGGGCAACTCGTAGTTTTTTGGAAGCTTGGCAGGCCCATTCCATGAAAGTGATTCTCGCCAGTCTCTGCTTAGGGCTACATCAACAGCAAACAAACCATAGAGATAGAACTTGAAACTGCATTATTGTGTCAAGTTTCAAAGAGCTAGCACAAACCGTGTTTGATTTAGAGTTCCAAATACATGTATCCCTATAGGAGAAAAAAGAGTGAAACCTCAAAATGTAACCGGTTACTGCCAACGAACGGTTTAACCTAGAAGAACGAAATTTGGCGAGCCAAGTGGGATTAGTGTACTGATCATTACCTGAAAGTTTCATCAAGATTGGGTGAAAAAGGGTATGCTGAGATTTCAGGCAACTCGTAGTTTTTTGGAAGCTTGGCAGGCCCTTTTCATGAAAGTGATTCTCGCCAGTCTCTGCTTAGGGCTACATCAACAGCAAACAAACCATAGAGATAGAACTTGAAACTTCTTTATTGTGTCAAGTTTCAAAGAGCTAGCACAAACTGTGTTTGATTTAGAGTTCCAAATACATGTATCCCTATAGGAGAAAACAGAGTGAAACCTCAAAATGAAACCGGTTACTGCCAATGAACGGTTTAACCTAGAAGAACGAAATGTGGCGAGCCAAGTGGGATTGGTGTACTGATCATTACCTGAAAGTTTCATCAAGAGTGGGTGAAAAAGTGTGTGCTGAGATTTCAGGCAACTCGTAGTTTTTGGAAGCTTGCAGGCCCTTTTCATGAAAGTGATTCTCGCCAGTCTCTGCTTAGGGCTACATCAACAGCAAACAAACCATAGAGATAGAACTTGAAACTGCTTTATTGTGTCACGTTTCAAAGAGCTAGCACAAACCGTGTTTGATTTAGAGTTCCAAATACATGTATCCCTATAGGAGAAAACAGAGTGAAACCTCAAAATGAAACTGGTTACTGCCAACGAACGGTTTAACCTAGAAGAACGAAATTTGGGAGCCAAGTGGGATTGGTGTACTGATCATTACCTGAAAGTTTCATCAAGATTGGGTGAAAAAGTGTGTGCTGATATTTCAGGCAACTCGTAGTTTTTTGGAAGCTTGGCAGGCCCTTTCCATGAAAGTGATTCTCGCCAGTCTCTGCTTAGGGCTACATCAACAGCAAACAAACCATAGAGATAGAACTTGAAACTGCTTTATTGTGTCATGTTTCAAAGAGCTAGCACAAACCGTGTTTGATTTAGAGTTCCAAATACATGTATCCCTATAGGAGAAAACAGAGTGAAACCTCAAAATGAATCCGGTTACTGCCAACGAACGGTTTAACCTAGAAGAACGAAATTTGGCGAGCCAAGTGGGATTGTGTACTGATCATTACCTGAAAGTTTCATCAAGATTGGGTGAAAAAGTGTGTGCTGAAATTTCGGGCAACTCGTAGTTTTTTGGAAGCTTGGCAGGCCCTTTCCATGAAAGTGATCCTTGTCAGTCTCTGCTTAGGGCTACATCAACAGCAAACAAACCATAGAGATAGAACTTGAAACTGCTTTATTGTGTCAAGTTTCAAAGAGCTAGCACAAACCGTGTTTGATTTAGAGTTCCAAATACATGTATCCCTATAGGAGAAAACACAGTGAAACCTCAAAATGAAACCGGTTACTGCCAACGAACGGTTTAACCTAGAAAAACGAAATTATCGAGCCAAGTGGGATTGGTGTACTGATCATTACCTGAAAGTTTCATCAAGATTGGGTGAAAAAGGGTGTGCTGAGATTTCAGGCAACTCGTAGTTTTTTGGAAGCTTGGCAGGCCCTTTCCATGAAAGTGATTCTCGCCAGTCTCTGCTTAGGGCTACATCAACAGCAAACAAACCATAGAGATAGAACTTGAAACTGCTCTATTGTGTCAAGTTTCAAAGAGCTAGCACAAACCGTGTTTGATTTAGAGTTCCAAAAACATGTATCCCTATAGGAGAAAACAGAGTGAAACCTCAAAATGAAACCGGTTACTGCCAACGAACGGTTTAACCTAGAAGAACGAAATTTGGCGAGCCAAGTGGGATTGGTGTACTGATCATTACCTGAAAGTTTCATCAAGATTGAGTGAAAAAGGGGTGTGCTGAGATTTCGGGCAACTCGTAGTTTTTTGGAAGCTTGGCAGGCCCTTTCCATGAAAGTGATTCTCGCCAGTCTCTGCTTAGGGCTACATCAACAGCAAACAAACCATAGAGATAGAACTTGAAACTGCTTTATGGTGTCAAGTTTCAAAGAGCTAGCACAAACCGTGTTTGATTTAGAGTTCCAAATACATGTATCCCTATAGGAGAATACAGAGTGAAACCTCAAAATGAAACCAGTTACTGCCAACGAACGGTTTCACCTAGAAAAATGAAATTTGGCGAGCCAAGTGGGATTGGTGTACTGATCATTACCTGAAAGTTTCATCAAGATTGGGTGAAAAAGGGTGTGCTGAAATTTCGGGCAACTCGTAGTTTTTTGGAAGCTTGGAAGGCCCATTCCATGAAAGTGATTCTCGCCAGTCTCTGCTTAGGGCTACATCAACAGCAAACAAACCATAGAGATAGAACTTGAAACTGCTTTATTGTGTCAAGTTTCAAAGAGCTAGCACAAACCGTGTTTGATTTAAAGTTCCAAATACATGTATCCCTATAGGAGAAAACAGAGTGAAACCTCAAAATGAAACCGGTTACTGCCAACGAACGGTTTAACCTAGAAGAACGAAATTTGGCGAGCCAAGTGGGATTGGTGTACTGATCATTACCTGAAAGTTTCATCAAGATTGGGTGAAAAAGGGTGTGCTGAGATTTCGGGCAACTCGTAGTTTTTTGGAAGCTTGGCAGGCCCATTCCATGAAAGTGATTCTCGCCAGTCTCTGCTTAGGGCTACATCAACAGCAAACAAACCATAGAGATAGAACTTGAAACTGCATTATTGTGTCAAGTTTCAAAGAGCTAGCACAAACCGTGTTTGATTTAGAGTTCCAAATACATGTATCCCTATAGGAGAAAAAAGAGTGAAACCTCAAAATGTAACCGGTTACTGCCAACGAACGGTTTAACCTAGAAGAACGAAATTTGGCGAGCCAAGTGGGATTAGTGTACTGATCATTACCTGAAAGTTTCATCAAGATTGGGTTGAAAAAGGGTATGCTGAGATTTCAGGCAACTCGTAGTTTTTTGGAAGCTTGGCAGGCCCTTTTCATGAAAGTGATTCTCGCCAGTCTCTGCTTAGGGCTACATCAACAGCAAACAAACCATAGAGATAGAACTTGAAACTTCTTTATTGTGTCAAGTTTCAAAGAGCTAGCACAAACCGTGTTTGATTTAGAGTTCCAAATACATGTATCCCTATAGGAGAAAACAGAGTGAAACCTCAAAATGAAACCGGTTACTGCCAATGAACGGTTTAACCTAGAAGAACGAAATTTGGCGAGCCAAGTGGGATTGGTGTACTGATCATTACCTGAAAGTTTCATCAAGAGTGGGTGAAAAAGTGTGTGCTGAGATTTCAGGCAACTCGTAGTTTTTTGGAAGCTTGCAGGCCCTTTTCATGAAAGTGATTCTCGCCAGTCTCTGCTTAGGGCTACATCAACAGCAAACAAACCATAGAGATAGAACTTGAAACTGCTTTATTGTGTCACGTTTCAAAGAGCTAGCACAAACCGTGTTTGATTTTAGAGTTCCAAATACATGTATCCCTATAGGAGAAAACAGAGTGAAACCTCAAAATGAAACTGGTTACTGCCAACGAACGGTTTAACCTAGAAGAACGAAATTTGGGGAGCCAAGTGGGATTGGTGTACTGATCATTACCTGAAAGTTTCATCAAGATTGGGTGAAAAAGTGTGTGCTGATATTTCAGGCAACTCGTAGTTTTTTGGAAGCTTGGCAGGCCTTTCCATGAAAGTGATTCTCGCCAGTCTCTGCTTAGGGCTACATCAACAGCAAACAAACCATAGAGATAGAACTTGAAACTGCTTTATTGTGTCATGTTTCAAAGAGCTAGCACAAACCGTGTTTGATTTAGAGTTCCAAATACATGTATCCCTATAGGAGAAAACAGAGTGAAACCTCAAAATGAATCCGGTTACTGCCAACGAACGGTTTAACCTAGAAGAACGAAATTTGGCGAGCCAAGTGGGATTGGTGTACTGATCATTACCTGAAAGTTTCATCAAGATTGGGTGAAAAAGTGTGTGCTGAAATTTCGGGCAACTCGTAGTTTTTTGGAAGCTTGGCAGGCCCTTTCCATGAAAGTGATCCTTGTCAGTCTCTGCTTAGGGCTACATCAACAGCAAACAAACCATAGAGATAGAACTTGAAACTGCTTTATTGTGTCAAGTTTCAAAGAGCTAGCACAAACCGTGTTTGATTTAGAGTTCCAAATACATGTATCCCTATAGGAGAAAACACAGTGAAACCTCAAAATGAAACCGGTTACTGCCAACGAACGGTTTAACCTAGAAAAACGAAATTATCGAGCCAAGTGGGATTGGTGTACTGATCATTACCTGAAAGTTTCATCAAGATTGGGTGAAAAAGGGTGTGCTGAGATTTCAGGCAACTCGTAGTTTTTTGGAAGCTTGGCAGGCCCTTTCCATGAAAGTGATTCTCGCCAGTCTCTGCTTAGGGCTACATCAACAGCAAACAAACCATAGAGATAGAACTTGAAACTGCTCTATTGTGTCAAGTTTCAAAGAGCTAGCACAAACCGTGTTTGATTTAGAGTTCCAAAAACATGTATCCCTATAGGAGAAAACAGAGTGAAACCTCAAAATGAAACCGGTTACTGCCAACGAACGGTTTAACCTAGAAGAACGAAATTTGGCGAGCCAAGTGGGATTGGTGTACTGATCATTACCTGAAAGTGTCATCAAGATTGGGTGAAAAAGTGTGTGCTGAGATTTCAGTCAACTCGTAGTTTTTTGGAAGCTTGGCAGGCCCTTTCCATGAAAGTGATTCTCGCCAGTCTCTGCTTAGGGCTACATCAACAGCAAACAAACCATAGAGATAGAACTTGAAACTGCTTTATGGTGTCAAGTTTCAAAGAGCTAGCACAAACCGTGTTTGATTTAGAGTTCCAAATACATGTATCCCTGTAGGAGAAAACAGAGTGAAACCTCAAAATGAAACCGGTTACTGCCAACGAACGGTTTCACATAGAAGAACGAAATTTGGCGAGCCAAGTGGCATTTGTGTACTGATCATTACCTGAAAGTTTCATCAAGATTGGGTGAAAAAGTGTGTGCTGAGATTTCAGGCAACTCGTAGTTTTTTGGAAGCTTGGCAGGCCCTTTCCATGAAAGTGATTCTCGCCAGTCTCTGCTTAGGGCTACATCAATAGCAAACAAACCATAGAGATAGAACTTGAAACTGCTTTATGTGTCAAGTTTCAAAGAGCTAGCACAAACCGTGTTTGATTTAGAGTTCCAAATACATGTATCCCTGTAGGAGAAAACAGAGTGAAACCTCAAAATGAAACCGGTTACTGCCAACGAACGGTTTCCCCTAGAAGAAAGAAATTTGGCGAGCCTAGTGGGATTGGTGTACTGATCATTACCTGAAAGTTTCATCAAGATTGGGTGAAAAAGTGTGTGCTGAGATTTCGGGCAACTCGTAGTTTTTTTGGAAGTTGGCAGGCCCTTTCCATGAAAGTGATTCTCGCCAGTCTCTGCTTAGGGCTACATCAACAGCAAACAAACCATAGAGATAGAACTTGAAACTGCTTTATGGTGTCAAGTTCAAAGAGCTAGCACAAACCGTGTTTGATTTAGAGTTCCAAATACATGTATCCCTATAGGAGAAAACAGAGTGAAACCTCAAAATGAAAACTGGTTACTGCCAACGAACGGTTTCACCTAGAAGAACGAAATTTGGCGAGCCAAGTGGGATTGGTGTACTGAATCATTACCTGAAAGTTTCATCAAGATTGGGTGAAAAAGTGTGTGCTGAGATTTCAGGCAACTCGTAGTTTTTTGGAAGCTTGGCAGGCCCTTTCCATGAAAGTGATTCTCGCCAGTCTCTGCTTAGGGCTACTTCAACAGCAAACAAACCATAGAGATAGAACTTGAAACTGCTTTATGGTGTCAAGTTTCAAAGAGCTAGCACAAACCGTGTTTGATTTAGAGTTCCAAATACATGTATCCCTATAGGAGAAACAGAGTGAAACCTCAAAATGAAACCGGTTACTGCCAACGAACTGTTTCTCCTAGAAGAACGAAATTTGGCGAGCCAAGTGGGATTGGTGTACTGATAATTACCTGAAAGTTTCATCAAGATTGGGTGAAAAAGTGTGTGCTGAGATTTCAGGCAACTCGTAGTTTTTTGGAAGCTTGGCAGGCCCTTTCCATGAAAGTGATTCTCGCCAGTCTCTGCTTAGGGCTACATCAACAGCAAACAAACCATAGAGATAGAACTTGAAACTGCTTTATGGTGTCAAGTCAAAGAGCTAGCACAAACCGTGTTTGATTTAGAGTTCCAAATACATGTATCCCTATAGGAGAAAACACAGTGAAACCTCAAAATGAAACCGGTTACTGCCAACGAACGGTTTAACCTAGAAAAACGAAATTATCGAGCCAAGTGGGATTGGTGTACTGATCATTACCTGAAAGTTTCATCAAGATTGGGTGAAAAAGGGTGTGCTGAGATTTCAGGCAACTCGTAGTTTTTTGGAAGCTTGGCAGGCCCTTTCCATGAAAGTGATTCTCGCCAGTCTCTGCTTAGGGCTACATCAACAGCAAACAAACCATAGAGATAGAACTTGAAACTGCTCTATTGTGTCAAGTTTCAAAGAGCTAGCACAAACCGTGTTTGATTTAGAGTTCCAAAAACATGTATCCCTATAGGAGAAAACAGAGTGAAACCTCAAAATGAAACCGGTTACTGCCAACGAACGGTTTAACCTAGAAGAACGAAATTTGGCGAGCCAAGTGGGATTGGTGTACTGATCATTACCTGAAAGTTTCATCAAGATTGAGTGAAAAAGGGTGTGCTGAGATTTCGGGCAACTCGTAGTTTTTTGGAAGCTTGGCAGGCACTTTCATGAAAGTGATTCTCGCCAGTCTCTGCTTAGGGCTACATCAACAGCAAACAAACCATAGAGATAGAACTTGAAACTGCTTTATGGTGTCAAGTTTCAAAGAGCTAGCACAAACCGTGTTTGATTTAGAGTTCCAAATACATGTATCCCTGTAGGAGAAAACAGAGTGAAACCTCAAAATGAAACCGGTTACTGCCAACGAACGGTTTCACATAGAAGAACGAAATTTGGCGAGCCAAGTGGCATTTGTGTACAGATCATTACCTGAAAGTTTCATCAAGATTGGGTGAAAAAGTGTGTGCTGAGATTTCAGGCAACTCGTAGTTTTTTGGAAGCTTGGCAGGCCCTTTCCATGAAAGTGATTCTCGCCAGTCTCTGCTTAGGGCTACATCAATAGCAAACAAACCATAGAGATAGAACTTGAAACTGCTTTATGGTGTCAAGTTTCAAAGAGCTAGCACAAACCGTGTTTGATTTAGAGTTCCAAATACATGTATCCCTGTAGGAGAAAACAGAGTGAAACCTCAAAATGAAACCGGTTACTGCCAACGAACGGTTTCCCCTAGAAGAAAGAAATTTGGCGAGCCTAGTGGGATTGGTGTACTGATCATTACCTGAAAGTTTCATCAAGATTGGGTGAAAAAGTGTTTGCTGAGATTTCGGGCAACTCGTAGTTTTTTGGAAGTTGGCAGGCCCTTTCATGAAAGTGATTCTCGCCAGTCTCTGCTTAGGGCTACATCAACAGCAAACAAACCATAGAGATAGAACTTGAAACTGCTTTATGGTGTCAAGTTCAAAGAGCTAGCACAAACCGTGTTTGATTAAGAGTTCCAAATACATGTATCCCTATAGGAGAAAACAGAGTGAAACCTCAAAATGAAACTGGTTACTGCCAACGAACGGTTTCACCTAGAAGAACGAAATTTGGCGAGCCAAGTGGGATTGGTGTACTGATCATTACCTGAAAGTTTCATCAAGATTGGGTGAAAAAGTGTGTGCTGAGATTTCAGGCAACTCGTAGTTTTTTGGAAGCTTGGCAGGCCCTTTCCATGAAAGTGATTCTCGCCAGTCTCTGCTTAGGGCTACTTCAACAGCAAACAAACCATAGAGATAGAACTTGAAACTGCTTTATGGTGTCAAGTTTCAAAGAGCTAGCACAAACCGTGTTTGATTTAGAGTTCCAAATACATGTATCCCTATAGGAGAAACAGAGTGAAACCTCAAAATGAAACCGGTTACTGCCAACGAACTGTTTCTCCTAGAAGAACGAAATTTGGCGAGCCAAGTGGGATTGGTGTACTGATAATTACCTGAAAGTTTCATCAAGATTGGGTGAAAAAGTGTGTGCTGAGATTTCAGGCAACTCGTAGTTTTTTGGAAGCTTGGCAGGCCCTTTCCATGAAAGTGATTCTCGCCAGTCTCTGCTTCGGGCTACATCAACAGCAAACAAACCATAGAGATAGAACTTGAAACTGCTTTATGGTGTCAAGTCAAAGAGCTAGCACAAACCGTGTTTGATTTAGAGTTCCAAATACATGTATCCCTATAGGAGAATACAGAGTGAAACCTCAAAATGAAACCAGTTACTGCCAACGAACGGTTTCACCTAGAAAAATGAAATTTGGCGAGCCAAGTGGGATTGGTGTACTGATCATTACCTGAAAGTTTCATCAAGATTGGGTGAAAAAGTGTGTGCTGAGATTTCAGGCAACTCGTAGTTTTTTGGAAGCTTGGCAGGCCCTTTCCATGAAAGTGATTCTCGCCAGTCTCTGCTTAGGGCTACATCAACAGCAAACAAACCATAGAGATAGAACTTGAAACTGCTTTATGGTGTCACGTTTCAAAGAGCTAGCACAAACCGTGTTTGATTTAGAGTTCCAAATACATGTATCCCTATAGGAGAAAACAGAGTGAAACCTCAAAATGAAACCGGTTACTGCCAACGAACGGTTTCACCTAGAAGAACGACATTTGGCGAGCCAAGTGTGATTGGTGTACTGATCATTACGTGAAAGTTTCATCAAGATTGGGTGAAAAAGTGTGTGCTGAGATTTCAGGCAACTCGTAGTTTTTTGGAAGCTTGGCAGGCCCTTTCCATGAAAGTGATTCTCGCCAGTCTCTGCTTAGGGCTACATCAACAGCAAACAAACCATAGAGATAGAACTTGAAACTGCTTTATTGTGTCAAGTTTCAAAGAGCTAGCACAAACCGTGTTTGATTTAGAGTTCCAAATACATGTATCCCTATAGGAGAAAACAGAGTGAAACCTCAAAATGAATCCGGTTACTGCCAACGAACGGTTTAACCTAGAAGAAGGAAATTTGGCGAGCCAAGTGGGATTGGTGTACTGATCATTACCTGAAAGTTTCATCAAGATTGGGTGAAAAAGTGTGTGCTGAAATTTCGGGCAACTCGTAGTTTTTTGGAAGCTTGGCAGGCCCTTTCCATGAAAGTGATCCTTGCCAGTCTCTGCTTAGGGCTACATCAACAGCAAACAAACCATAGAGATAGAACTTGAAACTGCTTTATTGTGTCAAGTTTCAAAGAGCTAGCACAAACCGTGTTTGATTTAGAGTTCCAAATACATGTATCCCTATAGGAGAAAACACAGTGAAACCTCAAAATGAAACCGGTTACTGCCAACGAACGGTTTAACCTAGAAGAACGAAATTTGGCGAGCCAAGTGGGATTGGTGCACTGATCATTACCTGAAAGTTTCATCAAGATTGGGTGAAAAAGTGTTTGCTGAGATTTCAGGCAACTCGTAGTTTTTTGGAAGCTTGGCAGGCCCTTTCCATGAAAGTGATTCTCGCCAGTCTCTGCTTAGGGCTACATCAACAGCAAACAAACCATAGAGATAGAACTTGAAACTGCTTACGGTGTCAAGTTTCAAAGAGCTAGCACAAACCGTGTTTGATTTAGAGTTCCAAATACATGTATCCCTATAGGAGAAAACAGAGTGAAACCTCAAAATGAAACCGGTTACTGCCAACGAACGGTTTAACCTAGAAGAACGACATTTGGCGAGCCAAGTGGGATTGGTGTACTGATCATTACGTGAAAGTTTCATCAAGATTGGGTGAAAAAGTGTGTGCTGAGATTTCAGGCAACTCGTAGTTTTTTGGAAGCTTGGCAGGCCCTTTCCATGAAAGTGATTCTCGCCAGTCTCTGCTTAGGGCTACTTCAACAGCAAACAAACCATAGAGATAGAACTTGAAACTGCTTTATGGTGTCAAGTTTCAAAGAGCTAGCACAAACCGTGTTTGATTTAGAGTTCCAAATACATGTATCCCTATAGGAGAAACAGAGTGAAACCTCAAAATGAAACCGGTTACTGCCAACGAACTGTTTCTCCTAGAAGAACGAAATTTGGCGAGCCAAGTGGGATTGGTGTACTGATCATTACCTGAAAGTTTCATCAAGATTGGGTGAAAAAGTGTGTGCTGAGATTTCAGGCAACTCGTAGTTTTTTGGAAGCTTGGCAGGCCCTTTCCATGAAAGTGATTCTCGCCAGTCTCTGCTTAGGGCTACATCAACAGCAAACAAACCATAGAGATAGAACTTGAAACTGCTTTATGGTGTCAAGTTTCAAAGAGCTAGCACAAACCGTGTTTGATTTAGAGTTCCAAATACATGTATCCCTATAGGAGAATACAGAGTGAAACCTCAAAATGAAACCAGTTACTGCCAACGAACGGTTTCACCTAGAAAAATGAAATTTGGCGAGCCAAGTGGGATTGGTGTACTGATCATTACCTGAAAGTTTCATCAAGATTGGGTGAAAAAGTGTGTGCTGAGATTTCAGGCAACTCGTAGTTTTTTGGAAGCTTGGCAGGCCCTTTCCATGAAAGTGATTCTCGCCAGTCTCTGCTTAGGGCTACATCAACAGCAAACAAACCATAGAGATAGAACTTGAAACTGCTTTATGGTGTCACGTTTCAAAGAGCTAGCACAAACCGTGTTTGATTTAGAGTTCCAAATACATGTATCCCTATAGGAGAAAACAGAGTGAAACCTCAAAATGAAACCGGTTACTGCCAACGAACGGTTTCACCTAGAAGAACGACATTTGGCGAGCCAAGTGGGATTGGTGTACTGATCATTACGTGAAAGTTTCATCAAGATTGGGTGAAAAAGTGTGTGCTGAGATTTCAGGCAACTCGTAGTTTTTTGGAAGCTTGGCAGGCCCTTTCCATGAAAGTGATTCTCGCCAGTCTCTGCTTAGGGCTACATCAACAGCAAACAAACCATAGAGATAGAACTTGAAACTGCTTTATTGTGTCAAGTTTCAAAGAGCTAGCACAAACCGTGTTTGATTTAGAGTTCCAAATACATGTATCCCTATAGGAGAAAACAGAGTGAAACCTCAAAATGAATCCGGTTACTGCCAACGAACGGTTTAACCTAGAAGAACGAAATTTGGCGAGCCAAGTGGGATTGGTGTACTGATCATTACCTGAAAGTTTCATCAAGATTGGGTGAAAAAGTGTGTGCTGAAATTTCGGGCAACTCGTAGTTTTTTGGAAGCTTGGCAGGCCCTTTCCATGAAAGTGATCCTTGCCAGTCTCTGCTTAGGGCTACATCAACAGCAAACAAACCATAGAGATAGAACTTGAAACTGCTTTATTGTGTCAAGTTTCAAAGAGCTAGCACAAACCGTGTTTGATTTAGAGTTCCAAATACATGTATCCCTATAGGAGAAAACACAGTGAAACCTCAAAATGAAACCGGTTACTGCCAACGAACGGTTTAACCTAGAAGAACGAAATTTGGCGAGCCAAGTGGGATTGGTGCACTGATCATTACCTGAAAGTTTCATCAAGATTGGGTGAAAAAGTGTTTGCTGAGATTTCAGGCAACTCGTAGTTTTTTGGAAGCTTGGCAGGCCCTTTCCATGAAAGTGATTCTCGCCAGTCTCTGCTTAGGGCTACATCAACAGCAAACAAACCATAGAGATAGAACTTGAAACTGCTTACGGTGTCAAGTTTCAAAGAGCTAGCACAAACCGTGTTTGATTTAGAGTTCCAAATACATGTATCCCTATAGGAGAAAACAGAGTGAAACCTCAAAATGAAACCGGTTACTGCCAACGAACGGTTTAACCTAGAAGAACGACATTTGGCGAGCCAAGTGGGATTGGTGTACTGATCATTACGTGAAAGTTTCATCAAGATTGGGTGAAAAAGTGTGTGCTGAGATTTCAGGCAACTCGTAGTTTTTTGGAAGCTTGGCAGGCCCTTTCCATGAAAGTGATTCTCGCCAGTCTCTGCTTAGGGCTACTTCAACAGCAAACAAACCATAGAGATAGAACTTGAAACTGCTTTATTGTGTCAAGTTTCAAAGAGCTAGCACAAACCGTGTTTGATTTAGAGTTCCAAATACATGTATCCCTATAGGAGAAACAGAGTGAAACCTCAAAATGAAACCGGTTACTGCCAACGAACTGTTTCTCCTAGAAGAACGAAATTTGGCGAGCCAAGTGGGATTGGTGTACTGATCATTACCTGAAAGTTTCATCAAGATTGGGTGAAAAAGTGTGTGCTGAGATTTCAGGCAACTCGTAGTTTTTTGGAAGCTTGGCAGGCCCTTTCCATGAAAGTGATTCTCGCCAGTCTCTGCTTAGGGCTACATCAACAGCAAACAAACCATAGAGATAGAACTTGAAACTGCTTTATTGGTGTCAAGTTTCAAAGAGCTAGCACAAACCGTGTTTGATTTAGAGTTCCAAATACATGTATCCCTATAGGAGAATACAGAGTGAAACCTCAAAATGAAACCAGTTACTGCCAACGAACGGTTTCACCTAGAAGAATGAAATTTGGCGAGCCAAGTGGGATTGGTGTACTGATCATTACCTGAAAGTTTCATCAAGATTGGGTGAAAAAGTGTGTGCTGAGATTTCAGGCAACTCGTAGTTTTTTGGAAGCTTGGCAGGCCCTTTCCATGAAAGTGATTCTCGCCAGTCTCTGCTTAGGGCTACATCAACAGCAAACAAACCATAGAGATAAAACTTGAAACTGCTTTATGGTGTCAAGTTTCAAAGAGCTAGCACAAACCGTGTTTGATTTAGAGTTCCAAATACATGTATCCCTATAGGAGAAAACAGAGTGAAACCTCAAAATGAAACCGGTTACTGCCAACGAACGGTTTCACCTAGAAGAACGACATTTGGCGAGCCAAGTGGGATTGGTGTACTGATCATTACGTGAAAGTTTCATCAAGATTGGGTGAAAAAGTGTGTGCTGAGATTTCAGGCAACTCGTAGTTTTTTGGAAGCTTGGCAGGCCCTTTCCATGAAAGTGATTCTCGCCAGTCTCTGCTTAGGGCTACATCAACAGCAAACAAACCATAGAGATAGAACTTGAAACTGCTTTATGGTGTCAAGTTTCAAAGAGCTAGCACAAACCGTGTTTGATTTAGAGTTCCAAATACATGTATCCCTATAGGAGAAAACAGAGTGAAACCTCAAAATGAAACCGGTTACTGCCAACGAACGGTTTCACCTAGAAGAACGAAATTTGGCGAGCCAAGTGGGATTGGTGTACTGATCATTACCTGAAAGTTTCATCAAGATTGGGTGAAAAAGTGTGTGCTGAGATTTCAGGAAACTCGTAGTTTTTTGGAAGCTTGGCAGGCCCTTTCCATGAAAGTGATTCTGGTCAGTCTCTGCTTAGGGCTACTTCAACAGGAAACAAACCATAGAGATAGAACTTGAAACTGCTTTATGGTGTCAAGTTTCAAAGAGCTAGCACAAACCGTGTTTGATTTAGAGTTCCAAATACATGTATCCCTATAGGAGAAACAGAGTGAAACCTCAAAATGAAACCGGTTACTGCCAACGAACGGTTTCACCTAGAAGAACGACATTTGGCGAGCCAAGTGGGATTGGTGTACTGATCATTACCTGAAAGTTTCATCAAGATTGGGTGAAAAAGTGTGTGCTGAGATTTCAGGCAACTCGTAGTTTTTTGGAAGCTTCGCAGGCCCTTTCCATGAAAGTGATTCTCGCCAGTCTGTGCTTAGGGCTACATCAACAGCAAACAAACCATAGAGATAGAACTTGAAACTGCTTTATGGTGTCAAGTTTCAAAGAGCTAGCACAAACCGTGTTTGATTTAGAGTTCCAAATACATGTATCCCTATAGGAGAAAACAGAGTGAAACCTCAAAATGAAACCGGTTACTGCCAACGAACGGTTTCACCTAGAAGAACGAAATTTGGCGAGCCAAGTGGGATTGGTGTACTGATAATTACCTGAAAGTTTCATCAAGATTGGGTGAAAAAGTGTGTGCTGAGATTTTCAGGAAACTCCTAGTTTTTTGGAAGCTTGGCAGGCCCTTTCCATGAAAGTGATTCTCGCCAGTCTCTGCTTAGGGCTACATCAACAGCAAACAAACCATAGAGATAGAACTTGAAACTGCTTATGGTGTCAAGTTTCAAAGAGCTAGCACAAACCGTGTTTGATTTAGAGTTCCAAATACATGTATCCCTATAGGAGAAAACAGAGTGAAACCTCAAAATGAAACAAGTTACTGCCAACGAATGGTTTCACCTAGAAAAATGAAATTTGGCGAGCCAAGTGGGATTGGTGTACTGATCATTACCTGAAAGTTTCATCAAGATTGGTGAAAAAGTGTGTGCTGAGATTTCAGGCAACTCGTAGTTTTTTGGAAGCTTGGCAGGCCCTTTCCATGAAAGTGATTCTCGCCAGTCTCTGCTTAGGGCTACATCAACAGCAAACAAACCATAGAGATAGAACTTGAAACTGCTTTATGGTGTCAAGTTTCAAAGAGCTAGCACAAACCGTGTTTGATTTAGAGTTCCAAATACATGTATCCCTATAGGAGAAAACAGAGTGAAACCTCAAAATGAAACCGGTTACTGCCAACGAACGGTTTCACCTAGAAGAACGAAATTTGGCGAGCCAAGTGGCATTGGTGTACTGATCATTACCTGAAAGTGTCATCAAGATTGGGTGAAAAAGTGTGTGCTGAGATTTCAGGCAACTAGTAGTTTTTTCGAAGCTTGGCAGTCCCTTTCCATGAAAGTGATTCTCGCCAGTCTCTGCTTAGGGCTACATCAACAGCAAACAAACCATAAAGATAGAACTTGAAACTGCTTTATGGTGTCAAGTTTCAAAGAGCTAGCACAAACCGTGTTTGATTTAGAGTTCCAAATACATGTATCCCTGTAGGAGAAAACAGAGTGAAACCTCAAAATGAAACCGGTTACCTCCCAACGAACGGTTTAACCTAGAAGAACGAAATTTGGCGAGCCAAGTGGTGTTGGCGTACTGATCATTACCTGAAAGTTTCATCAAGATTGGGTGAAAAAGTGTGCGCTGATATTTCTGGCAACTCGTAGTTTTTTGGAAGCTTGGCAGGCCCTTTCCATGAAAGTGATTCTCGCCAGTCTCTGCTTAGGGCTACATCAACAGCAAACAAACCATAGAGATAGAACTTGAAACTGCTTTATGGTGTCAAGTTTCAAAGAGCTAGCACAAACCGTGTTTGATTTAGAGTTCCAAATACATGTATCCCTGTAGGAAAAACAGAGTGAAACCTCAAAATGAAACCGGTTACTGCCAACGAACGGTTTCACATAGAAGAACGAAATTTGGCGAGCCAAGTGGCATTTGTGTACTGATCATTACCTGAAAGTTTCATCAAGATTGGGTGAAAAAGTGTGTGCTGAGATTTCGGGCAACTCGTAGTTTTTTGGAAGCTTGGCAGGCCCTTTCCATGAAAGTGATTCTCGCCAGTCTCTGCTTAGGGCTACATCAATAGCAAACAAACCATAGAGATAGAACTTGAAACTGCTTTATGGTGTCAAGTTTCAAAGAGCTAGCACAAACCGTGTTTGATTTAGAGTTCCAAATACATGTATCCCTGTAGGAGACAACAGAGTGAAACCTCAAAATGAAACCGGTTACTGCCAACGAACGGTTTCCCCTAGAAGAAAGAAATTTGGCGAGCCTAGTGGGATTGGTGTACTGATCATTACCTGAAAGTTTCATCAAGATTGGGTGAAAAAGTGTGTGCTGAGATTTCAGGCAACTCGTAGTTTTTTGGAAGTTGGCAGGCCCTTTCCATGAAAGTGATTCTCGCCAGTCTCTGCTTAGGGCTACATCAACAGCAAACAAACCATAGAGATAGAACTTGAAACTGCTTTATGGTGTCAAGTTCAAAGAGCTAGCACAAACCGTGTTTGATTTAGAGTTCCAAATACATGTATCCCTATAGGAGAAAACAGAGTGAAACCTCAAAATGAAACTGGTTACTGCCAACGAACGGTTTCACCTAGAAGAACGAAATTTGGCGAGCGAAGTGGGATTGGTGTACTGATCATTACCTGAAAGTTTCATCAAGATTGGGTGAAAAAGTGTGTGCTGAGATTTCAGGCAACTCGTAGTTTTTTGGAAGCTTGGCAGGCCCTTTCCATGAAAGTGATTCTCGCCAGTCTCTGCTTAGGGTACTTCAAGAGCAAACAAACCATAGAGATAGAACTTGAAACTGCTTTATGGTGTCAAGTTTCAAAGAGCTAGCACAAACCGTGTTTGATTTAGAGTTCCAAATACATGTATCCCTATAGGAGAAACAGAGTGAAACCTCAAAATGAAACCGGTTACTGCCAACGAACTGTTTCTCCTAGAAGAACGAAATTTGGCGAGCCAAGTGGGATTGGTGTACTGATAATTACCTGAAAGTTTCATCAAGATTGGGTGAAAAAGTGTGTGCTGAGATTTCAGGCAACTCGTAGTTTTTTGGAAGCTTGGCAGGCCCTTTCCATGAAAGTGATTCTCGCCAGTCTCTGCTTAGGGCTACATCAACAGCAAACAAACCATAGAGATAGAACTTGAAACTGCTTTATGGTGTCAAGTTTCAAAGAGCTAGCACAAACCGTGTTTGATTTAGAGTTCCAAATACATGTATCCCTATAGGAGAATACAGAGTGAAACCTCAAAATGAAACCAGTTACTGCCAACGAACGGTTTCACCTAGAAAAATGAAATTTGGCGAGCCAAGTGGGATTGGTGTACTGATCATTACCTGAAAGTTTCATCAAGATTGGGTGAAAAAGTGTGTGCTGAGATTTCAGGCAACTCGTAGTTTTTTGGAAGCTTGGCAGGCCCTTTCCATGAAAGTGATTCTCGCCAGTCTCTGCTTAGGGCTACATCAACAGCAAACAAACCATAGAGATAGAACTTGAAACTGCTTTATGGTGTCAAGTTTCAAAGAGCTAGCACAAACCGTGTTTGATTTAGAGTTCCAAATACATGTATCCCTATAGGAGAAAACAGAGTGAAACCTCAAAATGAAACCGGTTACTGCCAATGAACGGTTTCACCTAGAAGAACGACATTTGGCGAGCCAAGTGGGATTGGTGTACTGATCATTACGTGAAAGTTTCATCAAGATTGGGTGAAAAAGTGTGTGCTGAGATTTCAGGCAACTCGTAGTTTTTTGGAAGCTTGGCAGGCCCTTTCCATGAAAGTGATTCTCGCCAGTCTCTGCTTAGGGCTACATCAACAGCAAACAAACCATAGATAGAACTTGAAACTGCTTTATGGTGTCAAGTTTCAAAGAGCTAGAACAAACCGTGTTTGATTTAGAGTTCCAAATACATGTATCCATATAGGAGAAAACAGAGTGAAACCTCAAAATGAAACCGGTTACTGCCAACGAACGGTTTCACCTAGAAGAACGAAATTTAGCGAGCCAAGTGGGATTGGTGTACTGATCATTACCTGAAAGTTTCATCAAGATTGGGTGAAAAAGTGTGTGCTGAGGTTTCAGGCAACTCGTAGTTTTTTGGAAGCTTGGCAGGCCCTTTCCATGAAAGTGATACTCGCCAGTCTGTGCTTAGGGCTACATCAACAGCAAACAAACCATAGAGATAGAACTTGAAACTGCTTTATGGTGTCAAGTTTCAAAGAGCTAGCACAAACCGTGTTTGATTTAGAGTTCCAAATACATGTATCCCTATAGGAGAAAACAGAGTGAAACCTCAAAATGAAACCGGTTACTGCCAACGAACGGTTTCACCTAGAAGAACGAAATTTGGAGAGCCAAGTGGGATTGGTGTACTGATCATTACCTGAAAGTTTCATCAAGATTGGGTGAAAAAGTGTGTGCTGAGATTTCAGGCAACTCGTAGTTTTTTGGAAGCTTGGCAGGCCCTTTCCATGAAAGTGATTCTGGTCAGTCTCTGCTTAGGGCTACTTCAACAGCAAACAAACCATAGAGATAGAACTTGAAACTGCTTTATGGTGTCAAGTTTCAAAGAGCTAGCACAAACCGTGTTTGATTTAGAGTTCCAAATACATGTATCCCTATAGGAGAAACAGAGTGAAACCTCAAAATGAAACCGGTTACTGCCAACGAACGGTTTCACCTAGAAGAACGAAATTTGGCGAGCCAAGTGGGATTGGTGTACTGATAATTACCTGAAAGTTTCATCAAGATTGGGTGAAAAAGTGTGTGCTGAGATTTCAGGCAACTCCTAGTTTTTTGGAAGCTTGGCAGGATCTTTCCATGAAAGTGATTCTCGCCAGTCTCTGCTTAGGGCTACATCAACAGCAAACAAACCATAGAGATAGAACTTGAAACTGCTTATGGTGTCAAGTTTCAAAGAGCTAGCACAAACCGTGTTTGATTTAGAGTTCCAAATACATGTATCCCTATAGGAGAAAACAGAGTGAAACCTCAAAATGAAACAAGTTACTGCCAATGAACGGTTTCACCTAGAAAAATGAAATTTGGCGAGCCAAGTGGGATTGGTGTACTGATCATTACCTGAAAGTTTCATCAAGATTGGGTGAAAAAGTGTGTGCTGAGATTTCAGGCAACTCGTAGTTTTTTGGAAGCTTGGCAGGCCCTTTCCATGAAAGTGATTCTCGCCAGTCTCTGCTTAGGGCTACATCAACAGCAAACAAACCATAGAGATAGAACTTGAAACTGCTTTATGGTGTCAAGTTTCAAAGAGCTAGCACAAACCGTGTTTGATTTAGAGTTCCAAATACATGTATCCCTATAGGAGAAAACAGAGTGAAACCTCAAAATGAAACCGGTTACTGCCAACGAACGGTTTCACCTAGAAGAACGAAATTTGGCGAGCCAAGTGGCATTGGTGTACTGATCATTACCTGAAAGTGTCATCAAGTTTGGGTGAAAAAGTGTGTGCTGAGATTTCAGGCAACTAGTAGTTTTTTCGAAGCTTGGCAGGCCCTTTCCATGAAAGTGATTCTCGCCAGTCTCTGCTTAGGGCTACATCAACAGCAAACAAACCATAGAGATAGAACTTGAAACTGCTTTATGGTGTCAAGTTTCAAAGAGCTAGCACAAACCGTGTTTGATTTAGAGTTCAAAAATAAATGTATCCATATAGGAGAAAACAGAGTGAAACCTCAAAATGAAACCGGTTACTGCCAACGAACGGTTTCACCTAGAAGAACGAAATTTAGCGAGCCAAGTGGGATTGGTGTACTGATCATTACCTGAAAGTTTCATCAAGATTGGGTGAAAAAGTGTGTGCTGAGGTTTCAGGCAACTCGTAGTTTTTTGGAAGCTTGGCAGGCCCTTTCCATGAAAGTGATACTCGCCAGTCTGTGCTTAGGGCTACATCAACAGCAAACAAACCATAGAGATAGAACTTGAAACTGCTTTATGGTGTCAAGTTTCAAAGAGCTAGCACAAACCGTGTTTGATTTAGAGTTCCAAATACATGTATCCCTATAGGAGAAAACAGAGTGAAACCTCAAAATGAAACCGGTTACTGCCAACGAACGGTTTCACCTAGAAGAACGAAATTTGGCGAGCCAAGTGGGATTGGTGTACTGATCATTACCTGAAAGTTTCATCAAGATTGGGTGAAAAAGTGTGTGCTGAGATTTCAGGCAACTCGTAGTTTTTTGGAAGCTTGGCAGGCCCTTTCCATGAAAGTGATTCTGGTCAGTCTCTGCTTAGGGCTACTTCAACAGCAAACAAACCATAGAGATAGAACTTGAAACTGCTTTATGGTGTCAAGTTTCAAAGAGCTAGCACAAACCGTGTTTGATTTAGAGTTCCAAATACATGTATCCCTATAGGAGAAACAGAGTGAAACCTCAAAATGAAACCGGTTACTGCCAACGAACGGTTTCACCTAGAAGAACGAAATTTGGCGAGCCAAGTGGGATTGGTGTACTGATAATTACCTGAAAGTTTCATCAAGATTGGGTGAAAAAGTGTGTGCTGAGATTTCAGGCAACTCCTAGTTTTTTGGAAGCTTGGCAGGCCCTTTCCATGAAAGTGATTCTCGCCAGTCTCTGCTTAGGGCTACATCAACAGCAAACAAACCATAGAGATAGAACTTGAAACTGCTTATGGTGTCAAGTTTCAAAGAGCTAGCACAAACCCTGTTTGATTTAGAGTTCCAAATACATGTATCCCTATAGGAGAAAACAGAGTGAAACCTCAAAATGAAACAAGTTACTGCCAACGAATGGTTTCACCTAGAAAAATGAAATTTGGCGAGCCAAGTGGGATTGGTGTACTGATCATTACCTGAAAGTTTCATCAAGATTGGGTGAAAAAGTGTGTGCTGAGATTTCAGGCAACTCGTAGTTTTTTGGAAGCTTGGCAGGCCCTTTCCATGAAAGTGATTGTCGCCAGTCTCTGCTTAGGGCTACATCAACAGCAAACAAACCATAGAGATAGAACTTGAAACTGCTTTATGGTGTCAAGTTTCAAAGAGCTAGCACAAACCGTGTTTGATTTAGAGTTCCAAATACATGTATCCCTATAGGAGAAAACAGAGTGAAACCTCAAAATGAAACGGTTACTGCCAACGAACGGTTTCACCTAGAAGAACGAAATTTGGCGAGCCAAGTGGGATTGGTGTACTGATCATTACCTGAAAGTTTCATCAAGATTGGGTGAAAAAGTGTGTGCTGAGATTTCAGGCAACTCGTAGTTTTTTGGAAGCTTGGCAGGCCCTTTCATGAAAGTGATTCTCACCAGTCTCTGCTTAGGGCTACATCAACAGCAAGCAAACCATAGAGATAGAACTTGAAACTGCTTTATGGTGTCAAGTTTCAAAGAGCTAGCACAAACCGTGTTTGATTTAGAGTTTCAAATACATGTATCCCTATAAGAGAAAACAGAGTGAAACCTCAAAATGAAACCGGTTACTGCCAACGAACGGTTTCACCTAGAAGAACGAAATTTGGCGAGCCAAGTGGGATTGGTGTACTGATCATTACCTGAAAGTTTCATCAAGATTGAGTGAAAAAAGGGTGTGCTGAGATTTCGGGCAACTCTTAGTTTTTTGGAAGCTTGGCAGGCACTTTTCATGAAATTGATTCTCGCCAGTCTCTGCTTAGGGGTACATCAACAGCAAACAAACCATAGAGATAGAACTTGAAACTGCTTTATTGTGTCATGTTTCAAAGAGGTAGCACAAACCGTGTTTGATTTAGAGTTCCAAATACATGTATCCCTATAGGAGAAAACAGAGTGAAACCTCAAAATGAAACCGGTTACTGCCAACGAACGGTTTAACCTAGAAGAACGAAATTTGGCGAGCCAAGTGGGATTGGTGTACTGTTCATTACCTGAAAGTTTCATCAAGATTGGGTGAAAAAGGGTGTGCTGAAATTTCGGGCAACTCGTAGTTTTTTGGAAGCTTGGCAGGCCCATTCCATGAAAGTGATTCTCGCCAGTCTCTGCTTAGGGCTACATCAACAGCAAAAAAACAATAGAGATAGAACTTGAAACTGCTTTATTGTGTCAAGTTTCAAAGAGCTAGCACAAACCGTGTTTGATTTAGAGTTCCAAATACATGTATCTCTATAGGAGAAAACAGAGTGAAACCTCAAAATGAAACCGGTTACTGCCAACCAACGGTTTAACCTAGAAGAACGATATTTGGCGAGCAAAGTGGTATTGGTGTACTGATCATTACCTGAAAGTTTCATCAAGATTGGGTGAAAAAGTGTGTGCTGAGATTTCGGGCAACTCGTAGTTTTTTGGAAGCTTGGCAGGCCCTTTCCATCAAAGTGATTCTCGCCAGTCTCTGCTTAGGGCTATATCAACAGCAAACAAATCATAGAGATAGAACTTGAAACTGCTTTATTGTGTCAAGTTTCAAAGAGCTAGCACAAACCGTGTTTGATTTAGAGTTCCAAATACATGTATCCCTATAGGAGAAAACAGAGTGAAACCTCAAAATGAAACCGGTTACTGCCAACGAACGGTTTAACCTAGAAAAACGAAATTATCGAGCCAAGTGGGATTGGTGTACTGATCATTACCTGAAAGTTTCATCAAGATTGGGTGAAAAAGGGTGTGCTGAGATTTCAGGCAACTCGTAGTTTTTTGGAAGCTTGGCAGGCCCTTTCCATGAAAGTGATTCTCGCCAGTCTCTGCTTAGGGCTACATCAACAGCAAACAAACCATAGAGATAGAACTTGAAACTGCTCTATTGTGTCAAGTTTCAAAGAGCTAGCACAAACCGTGTTTGATTTAGAGTTCCAAAAACATGTATCCCTATAGGAGAAAACAGAGTGAAACCTCAAAATGAAACCGGTTACTGCCAACGAACGGTTTAACCTAGAAGAACGAAATTTGGCGAGCCAAGTGGGATTGGTGTACTGATCATTACCTGAAAGTTTCATCAAGATTGAGTGAAAAAGGGTGTGCTGAGATTTCGGGCAACTCGTAGTTTTTTGGAAGCTTGGCAGGCACTTTTCATGAAAGTGATTCTCGCCAGTCTCTGCTTAGGGGTACATCAACAGCAAACAAACCATAGAGATAGAACTTGAAACTGCTTTATTGTGTCAAGTTTCAAAGAGCTAGCACAAACCGTGTTTGATTTAGAGTTCCAAATACATGTATCCCTATAGGAGAAAACAGAGTGAAACCTCAAAATGAAACCGGTTACTGCCAACGAACGGTTTAACCTAGAAGAACGAAATTTGGCGAGCCAAGTGGGATTGGTGTACTGATCATTACCTGAAAGTTTCATCAAGATTGGGTGAAAAAGGGTGTGCTGAGATTTCGGGGCAACTCGTAGTTTTTTGGAAGCTTGGCAGGCCCATTCCATGAAAGTGATTCTCGCCAGTCTCTGCTTAGGGCTACATCAACAGCAAACAAACCATAGAGATAGAACTTGAAACTGCATTATTGTGTCAAGTTTCAAAGAGCTAGCACAAACCGTGTTTGATTTAGAGTTCCAAATACATGTATCCCTATAGGAGAAAAAAGAGTGAAACCTCAAAATGTAACCGGTTACTGCCAACGAACGGTTTAACCTAGAAGAACGAAATTTGGCGAGCCAAGTGGGATTAGTGTACTGATCATTACCTGAAAGTTTCATCAAGATTGGGTGAAAAAGGGTATGCTGAGATTTCAGGCAACTCGTAGTTTTTTGGAAGCTTGGCAGGCCCTTTTCATGAAAGTGATTCTCGCCAGTCTCTGCTTAGGGCTACATCAACAGCAAACAAACCATAGAGATAGAACTTGAAACTTCTTTATTGTGTCAAGTTTCAAAGAGCTAGCACAAACCGTGTTTGATTTAGAGTTCCAAATACATGTATCCCTATAGGAGAAAACAGAGTGAAACCTCAAAATGAAACCGGTTACTGCCAACGAACGGTTTCACCTAGAAGAACGAAATTTGGCGAGCCAAGTGGGATTGGTGTACTGATAATTACCTGAAAGTTTCATCAAGATTGGGTGAAAAATTGTGTGCTGAGATTTCAGGCAACTCCTAGTTTTTTGGAAGCTTGGCAGGCCCTTTCCATGAAAGTGATTCTCGCCAGTCTCTGCTTAGGGCTACATCAACAGCAAACAAACCATAGAGATAGAACTTGAAACTGCTTATGGTGTCAAGTTTCAAAGAGCTAGCACAAACCGTGTTTGATTTAGAGTTCCAAATACATGTATCCCTATAGGAGAAAGCAGAGTGAAACCTCAAAATGAAACCGGTTACTGCCAACGAACGGTTTCACCTAGAAGAACGACATTTGGCGAGCCAAGTGGGATTGGTGTACTGATCATTACCTGAAAGTTTCATCAAGATTGGGTGAAAAAGTGTGTGCTGAGATTTCAGGCAACTCGTAGTTTTTTGGAAGCTTGGCAGGCCCTTTCCATGAAAGTGATTCTCGCCAGTCTCTGCTTAGGGCTACATCAACAGCAAACAAACCATAGAGATAGAACTTGAAACTGCTTTATGGTGTCAAGTTTCAAAGAGCTAGCACAAACCGTGTTTGATTTAGAGTTCCAAATACATGTATCCATATAGGAGAAAACAGAGTGAAACCTCAAAATGAAACCGGTTACTGCCAACGAACGGTTTCACCTAGAAGAACGAAATTTAGCGAGCCAAGTGGGATTGGTGTACTGATCATTACCTGAAAGTTTCATCAAGATTGGGTGAAAAAGTGTGTGCTGAGATTTCAGGCAACTCGTAGTTTTTTGGAAGCTTCGCAGGCCCTTTCCATGAAAGTGATTCTCGCCAGTCTGTGCTTAGGGCTACATCAACAGCAAACAAACCATAGAGATAGAACTTGAAACTGCTTTATGGTGTCAAGTTTCAAAGAGCTAGCACAAACCGTGTTTGATTTAGAGTTCCAAATACATGTATCCCTATAGGAGAAAACAGAGTGAAACCTCAAAATGAAACCGGTTACTGCCAACGAACGGTTTCACATAGAAGAACGAAATTTGGCGAGCCAAGTGGGATTGGTGTACTGATCATTACCTGAAAGTTTCATCAAGATTGGGTGAAAAAGTGTGTGCTGAGATTTCAGGCAACTCGTAGTTTTTTGGAAGCTTGGCAGGCCCTTTCCATGAAAGTGATTCTGGTCAGTCTCTGCTTAGGGCTACTTCAACAGCAAACAAACCATAGAGATCGAACTTGAAACTGCTTTATGGTGTCAAGTTTCAAAGAGCTAGCACAAACCGTGTTTGATTTAGAGTTCCAAATACATGTATCCCTATAGGAGAAACAGAGTGAAACCTCAAAATGAAACCGGTTACTGCCAACGAACGGTTTCACCTAGAAGAACGAAATTTGGCGAGCCAAGTGGGATTGGTGTACTGATAATTACCTGAAAGTTTCATCAAGATTGGGTGAAAAAGTGTGTGCTGAGATTTCAGGCAACTCCTAGTTTTTTGGAAGCTTGGCAGGATCTTTCCATGAAAGTGATTCTCGCCAGTCTCTGCTTAGGGCTACATCAACAGCAAACAAACCATAGAGATAGAACTTGAAACTGCTTATGGTGTCAAGTTTCAAAGAGCTAGCACAAACCGTGTTTGATTTAGAGTTCCAAATACATGTATCCCTATAGGAGAAAACAGAGTGAAACCTCAAAATGAAACAAGTTACTGCCAACGAACGGTTTCACCTAGAAAAATGAAATTTGGCGAGCCAAGTGGGATTGGTGTACTGATCATTACCTGAAAGTTTCATCAAGATTGGGTGAAAAAGTGTGTGCTGAGATTTCAGGCAACTCGTAGTTTTTTGGAAGCTTGGCAAGCCCTTTCCATGAAAGTGATTCTCGCCAGTCTCTGCTTAGGGCTACATCAACAGCAAACAAACCATAGAGATAGAACTTGAAACTGCTTTATGGTGTCAAGTTTCAAAGAGCTAGCACAAACCGTGTTTGATTTAGAGTTCCAAATACATGTATCCCTATAGGAGAAAACAGAGTGAAACCTCAAAATGAAACCGGTTACTGCCAACGAACGGTTTCACCTAGAAGAACGAAATTTGGCGAGCCAAGTGGCATTGGTGTACTGATCATTACCTGAAAGTGTCATCAAGATTGGGTGAAAAAGTGTGTGCTGAGATTTCAGGCAACTAGTAGTTTTTTCGAAGCTTGGCAGGCCCTTTCCATGAAAGTGATTCTCGCCAGTCTCTGCTTAGGGCTACATCAACAGCAAACAAACCATAGAGATAGAACTTGAAACTGCTTTATGGTGTCAAGTTTCAAAGAGCTAGCACAAACCGTGTTTGATTTAGAGTTCCAAATACATGTATCCATATAGGAGAAAACAGAGTGAAACCTCAAAATGAAACCGGTTACTGCCAACGAACGGTTTCACCTAGAAGAACGAAATTTAGCGAGCCAAGTGGGATTGGTGTACTGATCATTACCTGAAAGTTTCATCAAGATTGGGTGAAAAAGTGTGTGCTGAGGTTTCAGGCAACTCGTAGTTTTTTGGAAGCTTGGCAGGCCCTTTCCATGAAAGTGATACTCGCCAGTCTGTGCTTAGGGCTACATCAACAGCAAACAAACCATAGAGATAGAACTTGAAACTGCTTTATGGTGTCAAGTTTCAAAGAGCTAGCACAAACCGTGTTTGATTTAGAGTTCCAAATACATGTATCCCTATAGGAGAAAACAGAGTGAAACCTCAAAATGAAACCGGTTACTGCCAACGAACGGTTTCACCTAGAAGAACGAAATTTGGCGAGCCAAGTGGGATTGGTGTACTGATCATTACCTGAAAGTTTCATCAAGATTGGGTGAAAAAGTGTGTGCTGAGATTTCAGGCAACTCGTAGTTTTTTGGAAGCTTGGCAGGCCCTTTCCATGAAAGTGATTCTGGTAAGTCTCTGCTTAGGGCTACTTCAACAGCAAACAAACCATAGAGATAGAACTTGAAACTGCTTTATGGTGTCAAGTTTCAAAGAGCTAGCACAAACCGTGTTTGATTTAGAGTTCCAAATACATGTATCCCTATAGGAGAAACAGAGTGAAACCTCAAAATGAAACCGGTTACTGCCAATGAACGGTTTCACCTAGAAGAACGAAATTTGGCGAGCCCAAGTGGGATTGGTGTACTGATCATTACCTGAAAGTTTCATCAAGATTGGGTGAAAAAGGGTGTGCTGAGATTTCAGGCAACTCGTAGTTTTTGGAAGCTTGGCAGGCCCTTTCCATGAAAGTGATTCTCGCCAGTCTCTGCTTAGGGCTACATCAACAGCAAACAAACCATAGAGATAGAACTTGAAACTGCTTTATTGTGTCAAGTTTCAAAGAGCTAGCACAAACCGTGTTTGATTTAGAGTTCCAAATACATGTATCCCTCTAGGAGAAAACAGAGTGAAACCTCAAAATGAAACCGGTTACTGCCAGCGAACGGTTTAACCTAGAAGAACGAAATTTGGTGAGCCAAGTGGTATTGGTGTACTGATCATTACCTGAAAGTTTCATCAAGATTGGGTGAAAAAAGTTGTGCTGAGATTTCGGGCAACTCGTAGTTTTTTGGAAGCTTGGCAGGCCCTTTCCATGAAAGTGATTCTCGCCAGTCTCTGCTTAGGGCTACATCAACAGCAAACAAACCATAGAGATAGAACTTGAAACTGCTTTATTGTGTCAAGTTTCAAAGAGCTAGCACAAACCGTGTTTGATTTAGAGTTCCAAATACATGTATCCCTATAGGAGAAAACAGAGTGAAACCTCAAAATGAAACCGGTTACTGCCAACGAACGGTTTAACCTAGAAGAACGAAATTTGGCGAGCCAAGTGGGATTGGTGTACTGATCATTACCTGAAAGTTTCATCAAGATTGGGTGAAAAAGTGTGTGCTGAGATTTCAGGCAACTCGTAGTTTTTTGGAAGCTTGGCAGGCCCTTTCCATGAAAGTGATTCTCGCCAGTCTCTGTTTAGGGCTACATCAACAGCAAACAAACCATAGAGATAGAACTTGAAACTGCTTTATTGTGTCAAGTTTCAAAGAGCTAGCACAAACCGTGTTTGATTTAGAGTTCCATATACATGTATCCCTATAGGAGAAAACAGAGTGAAACCTCAAAATGAAACCGGTTACTGCCAACGAACGTTTTAACCTAGAAGTACGAAATTTGGCGAGCCAAGTGGGATTGGTGTACTGATCATTACCTGAAAGTTTCATCAAGATTGGGTGAAAAAGTGTGTGCTGAGATTTCGGGCAACTCGTAGTTTTTTGGAAGCTTGGCAGGCCCTTTTTATGAAAGTGATTCTCGCCAGTCTCTGCTTAGGGCTACATCAACAGCAAACAAACCATAGAGATAGAACTTGAAACTGCTTTGTTGTGTCTAGTTTCAAAGAGCTAGCACAAACCGTGTTTGATTTAGAGTTCCAAATACATGTATCCCTATAGGAGAAAACAGAGTGAAACCTCAAAATGAAACCGGTTACTGCCAACGAACGGTTTAACCTAGAAGAACGAAATTTGGCGAGCCAAGTGGGATTGGTGTACTGATCATTACCTGAAAGTTTCATCAAGATTGGGTGAAAAAGGGTGTGCTGAGATTTCAGGCAACTCGTAGTTTTTTGGAAGCTTGGCAGGCCCTTTCCATGAAAGTGATTCTCGCCAGTCTCTGCTTAGGGCTACATCAACAGCAAACAAACCATAGAGATAGAACTTGAAACTGCTTTATTGTGTCAAGTTTCAAAGAGCTAGCACAAACCGTGTTTGATTTAGAGTTCCAAATACATGTATCCCTCTAGGAGAAAACAGAGTGAAACCTCAAAATGAAACCGGTTACTGCCAGCGAACGGTTTAACCTAGAAGAACGAAATTTGGTGAGCCAAGTGGTATTGGTGTACTGATCATTACCTGAAAGTTTCATCAAGATTGGGTGAAAAAAGTTGTGCTGAGATTTCGGGCAACTCGTAGTTTTTTGGAAGCTTGGCAGGCCCTTTCCATGAAAGTGATTCTCGCCAGTCTCTGCTTAGGGCTACATCAACAGCAAACAAACCATAGAGATAGAACTTGAAACTGCTTTATTGTGTCAAGTTTCAAAGAGCTAGCACAAACCGTGTTTGATTTAGAGTTCCAAATACATGTATCCCTATAGGAGAAAACAGAGTGAAACCTCAAAATGAAACCGGTTACTGCCAACGAACGGTTTAACCTAGAAGAACGAAATTTGGCGAGCCAAGTGGGATTGGTGTACTGATCATTACCTGAAAGTTTCATCAAGATTGGGTGAAAAAGTGTGTGCTGAGATTTCAGGCAACTCGTAGTTTTTTGGAAGCTTGGCAGGCCCTTTCCATGAAAGTGATTCTCGCCAGTCTCTGCTTAGGGCTACATCAACAGCAAACAAACCATAGAGATAGAACTTGAAACTGCTTTATTGTGTCAAGTTTCAAAGAGCTAGCACAAACCGTGTTTGATTTAGAGTTCCATATACATGTATCCCTATAGGAGAAAACAGAGTGAAACCTCAAAATGAAACCGGTTACTGCCAACGAACGTTTTAACCTAGAAGTACGAAATTTGGCGAGCCAAGTGGGATTGGTGTACTGATCATTACCTGAAAGTTTCATCAAGATTGGGTGAAAAAGTGTGTGCTGAGATTTCGGGCAACTCGTAGTTTTTTGGAAGCTTGGCAGGCCCTTTTTATGAAAGTGATTCTCGCCAGTCTCTGCTTAGGGCTACATCAACAGCAAACAAACCATAGAGATAGAACTTCAAACTGCTTTGTTGTGTCTAGTTTCAAAGAGCTAGCACAAACCGTGTTTCATTTAGAGTTCCAAATACATGTATCCCTATAGGAGAAAACAGAGTGAAACCTCAAAATGAAACCGGTTACTGCCAACGAACGGTTTCACCTAGAAGAACGAAATTTGGCGAGCCAAGTGGGATTGGTGTACTGATCATTACCTGAAAGTTTCATCAAGATTGGGTGAAAAAGGGTGTGCTGAGATTTCAGGCAACTCGTAGTTTTTTGGAAGCTTGGCAGGCCCTTTCCATGAAAGTGATTCTCGCCAGTCTCTGCTTAGGGCTACATCAACAGCAAACAAACCATAGAGATAGAACTTGAAACTGCTTTATTGTGTCAAGTTTCAAACAGCTAGCACAAACCGTGTTTGATTTAGAGTTCCAAATACATGTATCCCTCTAGGAGAAAACAGAGTGAAACCTCAAAATGAAACCGGTTACTGCCAGCGAACGGTTTAACCTAGAAGAACGAAATTTGGCGAGCCAAGTGGGATTGGTGTACTGATCATTACCTGAAAGTTTCATCATGATTGGGTGAAAAAAGTTGTGCTGAGATTTCGGGCAACTCATAGTTTTTTGGAAGCTTGGCAGGCCCTTTCCATGAAAGTGATTCTCGCCAGTCTCTGCTTAGGGCTACATCAACAGCAAACAAACCATAGAGATAGAACTTGAAACTGCTTTATTGTGTCAAGTTTCAAAGAGCTACCAGAAACCGTGTTTGATGTAGAGTTCCAAATACATGTATCCCTATAGGAGAAAACAGAGTGAAACCTCAAAATGAAACCGGTTACTGCCAACGAACGGTTTAACCTAGAAGAACGAAATTTGGCGAGCCAAGTGGGATTGGTGTACTGATCATTACCTGAAAGTTTCATCAAGATTGGGTGAAAAAGAGTGTGCTGAGATTTCGGGCAACTCGTAGTTTTTTGGAAGCTTGGCAGGCCCTTTCCATGAAAGTGATTCTCGCCAGTCTCTGCTTAGGGCTACATCAACAGCAAACAAACCATAGAGATAGAACTTGAAACTGCTTTATTGTGTCAAGTTTCAAAGAGCTAGCACAAACCGTGTTTGATTTAGAGTTCCAAATACATGTATCCCTCTAGGAGAAAACAGAGTGAAACCTCAAAATGAAACCGGTTACTGCCAGCGAACGGTTTAACCTAGAAGAACGAAATTTGGCGAGCCAAGTGGTATTGGTGTACTGATCATTACCTGAAAGTTTCATCAAGATTGGGTGAAAAAAGTTGTGCTGAGATTTCGGGCAACTCGTAGTTTTTTGGAAGCTTGGCAGGCCCTTTCCATGAAAGTGATTCTCGCCAGTCTCTGCTTAGGGCTACATCAACAGCAAACAAACCATAGAGATAGAACTTGAAACTGCTTTATTGTGTCAAGTTTCAAAGAGCTAGCACAAACCGTGTTTGATTTAGAGTTCCAAATACATGTATCCCTATAGGAGAAAACAGAGTGAAACCTCAAAATGAAACCGGTTACTGCCAACGAACGGTTTAACCTAGAAGAACGAAATTTGGCGAGCCAAGTGGGATTGGTGTACTGATCATTACCTGAAAGTTTCATCAAGATTGGGTGAAAAAGTGTGTGCTGAGATTTCAGGCAACTCGTAGTTTTTTGGAAGCTTGGCAGGCCCTTTCCTTGCAAGTGATTCTCGCCAGTCTCTACTTAGGGCTACATCAACAGCAAACAAACCATAGAGATAGAACTTGAAACTGCTTTATTGTGTCAAGTTTCAAACAGCTAGCACAAACCGTGTTTGATTTAGAGTTCCAAATACATGTATCCCTCTAGGAGAAAACAGAGTGAAACCTCAAAATGAAACCGGTTACTGCCAGCGAACGGTTTAACTTAGAAGAACGAAATTTGGCGAGCCAAGTGGGATTGGTGTACTGATCATTACCTGAAAGTTTCATCAAGATTGGGTGAAAAAAGTTGTGCTGAGATTTCGGGCAACTCATAGTTTTTTGGAAGCTTGGCAGGCCCTTTCCATGAAAGTGATTCTCGCCAGTCTCTGCTTAGGGCTACATCAACAGCAAACAAACCATAGAGATAGAACTTGAAACTGCTTTATTGTGTCAAGTTTCAAAGAGCTACCACAAACCGTGTTTGATGTAGAGTTCCAAATACATGTATCCCTATAGGAGAAAACAGAGTGAAACCTCAAAATGAAACCGGTTACTGCCAACGAACGGTTTAACCTAGAAGAACGAAATTTGGCGAGCCAAGTGGGATTGGTGTACTGATCATTACCTGAAAGTTTCATCAAGATTGGGTGAAAAAGGGTGTGCTGAGATTTCGGGCAACTCGTAGTTTTTTGGAAGCTTGGCAGGCCCTTTCCATGAAAGTGATTCTCGCCAGTCTCTGCTTAGGGCTACATCAACAGCAAACAAACCATAGAGATAGATCTTGAAACTGCTTTATTGTGTCAAGTTTCAAAGAGCTAGCACAAACCGTGTTTGATTTAGAGTTCCAAATACATGTATCCCTATAGGAGAAAACAGAGTGAAACCTCAAAATGAAACCGGTTACTGCCAACGAACGGTTTAACCTAGAAGAACGAAATTTGGCGAGCCAAGTGGGATTGGTGTACTGATCATTACCTGAAAGTTTCATCAAGATTGGGTGAAAAAGTGTGTGCTGAGATTTCGGGCAACTCGTAGTTTTTTGGAAGCTTGGCAGGCCCTTTCCATGAAAGTGATTCTCGCCAGTCTCTGCTTAGGGCTACATCAACAGCAAACAAACCATAGAGATAGAACTTGATACTGCTTTATTGTGTCACGTTTCAAAGAGCTAGCACAAACCGTGTTTGAGTTAGAGTTCCAAATACATGTATCCCTATAGGAGAAAACAGAGTGAAACCTCAATATGAAACCGGTTACTGCCAACGAACGGTTTAACCTAGAAGAACGAAATTTGGCGAGCCAAGTGGGATTGGTGTACTGATCATTACCTGAAAGTTTCATCAAGATTGGGTGAAAAAGTGTGTGCTGAGATTTCGGGCAACTCGTAGTTTTATGGAAGCTTGGCAGGCCCTTTCCATGAAAGTGATTCTCGCCAGTCTCTGCTTAGGGCTACATCAACAGCAAACAAACCATAGAGATAGAACTTGAAACTGCTTTATTGTGTCAAGTTTCAAAGAGCTAGCACAAACCGTGTTTGATTTAGAGTTCCAAATACATGTATCCCTATAGGAGAAAACAGACTGAAACCTCAAAATGAAACCGGTTACTGCCAACGAACGGTTTAACCTAGAAGAACGAAATTTGGCGAGCCAAGTGGGATTGGTGTACTGATCATTACCTGAAAGTTTCATCAAGATTGGGTGAAAAAGGGTGTGCTGAGATTTCAGGCAACTCGTAGTTTTTTGGAAGCTTGGCAGGCCCTTTCCATGAAAGTGATTCTCGCCAGTCTCTGCTTAGGGCTACATCAACAGCAAACAAACCATAGAGATAGAACTTGAAACTGCTTTATTGTGTCAAGTTTCAAAGAGCTAGCACAAACCGGGTTTGATTTAGAGTTCCAAATACATGTATCCCTATAGGAGAAAACAGAGTGAAACCTCAAAATGAAACCGGTTACTGCCAACGAACGGTTTAACCTAGAAGAACGAAATTTGGCGAGCCAAGTGGGATTGGTGTTCTGATCATTACCTGAAAGTTTCATCAAGATTGGGTGAAAAAGGGTGTGCTGAGATTTCAGGCAACTCGTAGTTTTTTGGAAGCTTGGCAGGCCCTTTCCATGAAAGTGATTCTCGCCAGTCTCTGCTTAGGGCTACATCAACAGCAAACAAACCATAGAGATAGAACTTGAAACTGCTTTATTGTGTCAAGTTTCAAAGAGCTAGCACAAACCGTGTTTGATTTAGAGTTCCAAATACATGTATCCCTATAGGAGAAAACAGAGTGAAACCTCAAAATGAAACCGGTTACTGCCAACGAACAGTTTAACCTAGAAGAACGAAATTTGGCGAGCCAAGTTGGATTGGTTTACTGATCATTACCTGAAAGTTTCATCAAGATTGGGTGAAAAAGTGTGTGCTGAGATTTCGGGCAACTCGTAGTTTTTAGGAAGCTTGGCAGGCCCTTTCCATGAAAGTGATTCTCACCAGTCTCTGCTTAGGGCTACATCAACAGCAAACAAACCATAGAGATAGAACTTGAAACTGCTTTATTGTGTCAAGTTCCAAAGAGCTAGCACAAACCGTGTTTGATTTAGAGTTCCAAATACATGTATCCCTCTAGGAGAAAACAGAGTGAAACCTCAAAATGAAACCGGTTACTGCCAGCGAACGGTTTAACCTAGAAGAACGAAATTTGGCGAGCCAAGTGGTATTGGTGTACTGATCATTACCTGAAAGTTTCATCAAGATTGGGTGAAAAAAATTGTGCTGAGATTTCGGGCAACTCGTAGTTTTTTGGAAGCTTGGCAGGCCCTTTCCATGAAAGTGATTCTCGCCAGTCTCTGCTTAGAGCTACATCAACAGCAAACAAACCATAGAGATAGAACTTGAAACTGCTTTATTGTGTCAAGTTTCAAAGAGCTACCACAAACCGTGTTTGATTTAGAATTCCAAATACATGTATCCCTATAGGAGAAAACAGAGTGAAACCTCAAAATGAAATCGGTTACTGCCAACGAACGGTTTAACCTAGAAGAACGAAATTTGGCGAGCCAAGTGGGATTGGTGTACTGATCATTATCTGAAAGTTTCATCAAGATTGGGTGAAAAAGGGTGTGCTGAGATTTCGGGCAACTCGTAGTTTTTTGGAAGCTTGGCAGGCCCTTTCCATGAAAGTGAATCTTGCCAGTCTCTGCTTAGGGCTACATCAACAGCAAACAAACCATAGAGATAGAACTTGAAACTGCTTTATTGTGTCAAGTTTCAAAGAGCTAGCACAAACCGTGTTTGATTTAGAGTTCCAAATACATGTATCCCTATAGGAGAAAACAGAGTGAAACCTCAAAATGAAACCGGTTACTGCCAACAAACGGTTTAACCTAGAAGAACGAAATTTGGCGAGCCAAGTGGGATTGGTGTACTGATCATTACCTGAAAGTTTCATCAAGATTGGGTGAAAAAGGGTGTGCTGAGATTTCATGCAACTCCTAGTTTTTTGGAAGCTTGGCAGGCCCTTTCCATGAAAGTGATTCTCGCCAGTCTCTGCTTAGGGCTACATCAACAGCAAACAAACCATAGAGATAGAACTTGAAACTGCTTTATTGTGTCAAGTTTCAAAGAGCTAGCACTAACCGTGTTTGATTTAGAGTTCCAAATACATGTATCCCTATAGGAGAAAACAGAGTGAAACCTCAAAATGAAACCGGTTACTGCCAACGAACGGTTTAACCTAGAAGAACGAAATTTGGCGAGCCAAGATGGATTGGTGTACTGATCATTACCTGAAAGTTTCATCAAGATTGGGTGCAAAAGTGTGTGCTGAGATTTCAGGCAACTCGTAGTTTTTTGGAAGCTTGGCAGGCCCTTTCCTTGAAAGTGATTCTCGCCAGTCTCTGCTTAGGGCTACATCAACAGCAAACAAACCATAGAGATAGAACTTGAAACTGCTTTATTGTGTCAAGTTTCAAAGAGCTAGCACAAACCGTGTTTGATTTAGAATTCCATATACATGTATCCCTATAGGAGAAAACAGAGTGAAACCTCAAAATGAAACCGGTTACTGCCAACGAACGTTTTAACCTAGAAGAACGAAATTTGGCGAGCCAAGTGGGATTGGTGTACTGATCATTACCTGAAAGTTTCATCAAGATTGGGTGAAAAAGTGTGTGCTGAGATTTCGGGCAACTCGTAGTTTTTGGAAGCTTGGCAGGCCCTTTTTATGAAAGTGATTCTCGCAAGTCTCTGCTTAGGGCTACATCAACAGCAAACAAACCATAGAGATAGAACTTGAAACTGCTTTGTTGTGTCTAGTTTCATAGAGCTAGCACAAACCGTGTTTGATTTAGAGTTCCAAATACATGTATCCCTATAGGAGAAAACAGAGTGAAACCTCAAAATGAAACCGGTTACTGCCAACGAACGGTTTAACCTAGAAGAACGAAATTTGGCGAGCCAAGTGGGATTGGTGTACTGATCATTACCTTAAAGTTTCATCAAGATTGGGTGAAAAAGGGTGTGCTCAGATTTCAGGCAACTCGTAGTTTTTTGGAAGCTTGGCAGGCCCTTTCCATGAAAGTGATTCTCGCCAGTCTCTGCTTAGGGCTACATCAACAGCAAACAAACCAGAGAGATAGAACTTGAAACTGCTTTATTGTGTCAAGTTTCAAAGAGCTAGCACAAACCGTGTTTCATTTAGAGTTCCAAATACATGTATCCCTATAGGAGAAAACAGACTGAAACCTCAAAATGAAAACGGTTACTGCGAACGAACGGTTTAACCTAGAAGAACGAAATTTGGCGAGCCAAGTGGGATTGGTGTACTGATCATTACCTGAAAGTTTCATCAAGATTGGGTGAAAAAGTGTGTGCTTTGATTTAAGGCAACTCGTAGTTTTTTGGAAGCTTGGCAGGCCCTTTCCATGAAAGTGATTCTCGCCAGTCTCTGCTTAGGGCTACATCAACAGCAAACAAACCATAGAGATAGAACTTGAAACTGCTTTATTGTGTCAAGTTTCAAAGAGCTAGCACAAACCGGGTTTGATTTAGAGTTCCAAATACATGTATCCCTATAGGAGAAAACAGAGTGAACCTCAAAATGAAACCGGTTACTGCCAACGAACGGTTTAACCTAGAAGAACGAAATTTGGCGAGCCAAGTGGGATTGGTGTTCTGATCATTACCTGAAAGTTTCATCAAGATTGGGTGAAAAAGGGTGTGCTGAGATTTCAGGCAACTCGTAGTTTTTTGGAAGCTTGGCAGGCCCTTTCCATGAAAGTGATTCTCGCCAGTCTCTGCTTAGGGCTACATCAACAGCAAACAAACCATAGAGATAGAACTAGAAACTGCTTTATTGTGTCAAGTTTCAAAGAGCTAGCACAAACCGTGTTTGATTTAGAGTTCCAAATACATGTATCCCTATAGGAGAAAAAAGAGTGAAACCTCAAAATGAAACCGGTTACTGCCAACGAACAGTTTAACCTAGAAGAACGAAATTTGTCGAGCCAAGTTGGATTGGTTTACTGATCATTACCTGAAAGTTTCATCAAGATTGGGTGAAAAAGTGTGTGCTGAGATTTCGGGCAACTCTTAGTTTTTTGGAAGCTTGGCAGGCCCTTTCCATGAAAGTGATTCTCACCAGTCTCTGCTTAGGGCTACATCAACAGCAAACAAACCATAGAGATAGAACTTGAAACTGCTTTATTGTGTCAAGTTTCAAAGAGCTAGCACAAACCGTGTTTGATTTAGAGTTCCAAATACATGTATCCCTCTAGGAGAAAACAGAGTGAAACCTCAAAATGAAACCGGTTACTGCCAGCGAACGGTTTAACCTAGAAGAACGAAACTTGGCGAGCCAAGTGGTATTGGTGTACTGATCATTATCTGAAAGTTTCATCAAGATTGGGTGAAAAAGGGTGTGCTGAGATTTCGGGCAACTCGTAGTTTTTTGGAAGCTTGGCAGGCCCTTTCCATGAAAGTGAATCTTGCCAGTCTCTGCTTAGGGCTACATCAACAGCAAACAAACCATAGAGATAGAACTTGAAACTGCTTTATTGTGTCAAGTTTCAAAGAGCTAGCACAAACCGTGTTTGATTTAGAGTTCCAAATACATGTATCCCTATAGGAGAAAACAGAGTGAAACCTCAAAATGAAACCGGTTACTGCCAACGAACGGTTTCACCTAGAAGAACGAAATTTTGCGAGCCAAGTGGGATTGGTGTACTGATCATTACCTGAAAGTTTCATCAAGATTGGGTGAAAAAGGGTGTGCTGAGATTTCAGGCAACTCGTAGTTTTTTGGAAGCTTGGCAAGCCCTTTCCATGAAAGTGATTCTCGCCAGTCTCTGCTTAGGGCTACATCAACAGCAAACAAACCATAGAGATAGAACTTGAAACTGCTTTATTGTGTCAAGTTTCAAACAGCTAGCACAAACCGTGTTTGATTTAGAGTTCCAAATACATGTATCCCTCTAGGAGAAAACAGAGTGAAACCTCAAAATGAAACCGGTTACTGCCAGCGAACGGTTTAACCTAGAAGAACGAAATTTGGCGAGCCAAGTGGTATTGGTGTACTGATCATTACCTGAAAGTTTCATCAAGATTGGGTGAAAAAAGTTGTGCTGAGATTTCGGGCAACTCGTAGTTTTTTGGAAGCTTGGCAGGCCCTTTCCATGAAAGTGATTCTCGCCAGTCTCTGCTTAGGGCTACATGAACAGCAAACAAACCATAGAGATAGAACTTGAAACTGCTTTATTGTGTCAAGTTTCAAAGAGCTACCACAAACCGTGTTTGATTTAGAGTTCCAAATACATGTATCCCTATAGGAGAAAACAGAGTGAAACCTCAAAATGAAACCGGTTACTGCCAACGAACGGTTTAACCTAGAAGAACGAAATTTGGCGAGCCAAGTGGGATTGGTGTACTGATCATTACCTGAAAGTTTCATCAAGATTGGGTGAAAAAGTGTGTGCTGAGATTTCGGGCAACTCGTAGTTTTTGGAAGCTTGGCAGGCCCTTTTTATGAAAGTGATTCTCGCAAGTCTCTGCTTAGGGCTACATCAACAGCAAACAAACCATAGAGATAGAACTTGAAACTGCTTTGTTGTGTCTAGTTTCATAGAGCTAGCACAAACCGTGTTTGATTTAGAGTTCCAAATACATGTATCCCTATAGGAGAAAACAGAGTGAAACCTCAAAATGAAACCGGTTACTGCCAACGAACGGTTTAACCTAGAAGAACGAAATTTGGCGAGCCAAGTGGGATTGGTGTACTGATCATTACCTTAAAGTTTCATCAAGATTGGGTGAAAAAGGGTGTGCTCAGATTTCAGGCAACTCGTAGTTTTTTGGAAGCTTGGCAGGCCCTTTCCATGAAAGTGATTCTCGCCAGTCTCTGCTTAGGGCTACATCAACAGCAAACAAACCAGAGAGATAGAACTTGAAACTGCTTTATTGTGTCAAGTTTCAAAGAGCTAGCACAAACCGTGTTTCATTTAGAGTTCCAAATACATGTATCCCTATAGGAGAAAACAGACTGAAACCTCAAAATGAAAACGGTTACTGCGAACGAACGGTTTAACCTAGAAGAACGAAATTTGGCGAGCCAAGTGGGATTGGTGTACTGATCATTACCTGAAAGTTTCATCAAGATTGGGTGAAAAAGTGTGTGCTTTGATTTAAGGCAACTCGTAGTTTTTTGGAAGCTTGGCAGGCCCTTTCCATGAAAGTGATTCTCGCCAGTCTCTGCTTAGGGCTACATCAACAGCAAACAAACCATAGAGATAGAACTTGAAACTGCTTTATTGTGTCAAGTTTCAAAGAGCTAGCACAAACCGTGTTTGATTTAGAGTTCCAAATACATGTATCCCTCTAGGAGAAAACAGAGTGAAACCTCAAAATGAAACCGGTTACTGCCAGCGAACGGTTTAACCTAGAAGAACGAAACTTGGCGAGCCAAGTGGTATTGGTGTACTGATCATTATCTGAAAGTTTCATCAAGATTGGGTGAAAAAGGGTGTGCTGAGATTTCGGGCAACTCGTAGTTTTTTGGAAGCTTGGCAGGCCCTTTCCATGAAAGTGAATCTTGCCAGTCTCTGCTTAGGGCTACATCAACAGCAAACAAACCATAGAGATAGAACTTGAAACTGCTTTATTGTGTCAAGTTTCAAAGAGCTAGCACAAACCGTGTTTGATTTAGAGTTCCAAATACATGTATCCCTATAGGAGAAAACAGAGTGAAACCTCAAAATGAAACCGGTTACTGCCAACGAACGGTTTCACCTAGAAGAACGAAATTTTGCGAGCCAAGTGGGATTGGTGTACTGATCATTACCTGAAAGTTTCATCAAGATTGGGTGAAAAAGGGTGTGCTGAGATTTCAGGCAACTCGTAGTTTTTTGGAAGCTTGGCAAGCCCTTTCCATGAAAGTGATTCTCGCCAGTCTCTGCTTAGGGCTACATCAACAGCAAACAAACCATAGAGATAGAACTTGAAACTGCTTTATTGTGTCAAGTTTCAAACAGCTAGCACAAACCGTGTTTGATTTAGAGTTCCAAATACATGTATCCCTCTAGGAGAAAACAGAGTGAAACCTCAAAATGAAACCGGTTACTGCCAGCGAACGGTTTAACCTAGAAGAACGAAATTTGGCGAGCCAAGTGGTATTGGTGTACTGATCATTACCTGAAAGTTTCATCAAGATTGGGTGAAAAAAGTTGTGCTGAGATTTCGGGCAACTCGTAGTTTTTTGGAAGCTTGGCAGGCCCTTTCCATGAAAGTGATTCTCGCCAGTCTCTGCTTAGGGCTACATGAACAGCAAACAAACCATAGAGATAGAACTTGAAACTGCTTTATTGTGTCAAGTTTCAAAGAGCTACCACAAACCGTGTTTGATTTAGAGTTCCAAATACATGTATCCCTATAGGAGAAAACAGAGTGAAACCTCAAAATGAAACCGGTTACTGCCAACGAACGGTTTAACCTAGAAGAACGAAATTTGGCGAGCCAAGTGGGATTGGTGTACTGATCATTACCTGAAAGTTTCATCAAGATTGGGTGAAAAAGGGTGTGCTGAGATTTCGGGCAACTCGTAGTTTTTTGGAAGCTTGGCAGGCCCTTTCCATGAAAGTGATTCTCGCCAGTCTCTGCTTAGGGCTACATCAACAGCAAACAAACCATAGAGATAGATCTTGAAACTGCTTTATTGTGTCAAGTTTCAAAGAGCTAGCACAAACCGTGTTTGATTTAGATTTCCAAATACATGTATCCCTATAGGAGAAAACAGAGTGAAACCTCAAAATGAAACCGGTTACTGCCAATGAACGGTTTAACCTAGAAGAACGAAATTTGGCGAGCCAAGTGGGATTGGTGTACTGATCATTACCTGAAAGTTTCATCAAGATTGGGTGAAAAAGCGTATGCTGAGATTTCAGGCAACTCCTAGTTTTTTGGAAGCTTGGCAGGCCCTTTCCATGAAAGTGATTCTCGCCAGTCTCTGCTTAGGGCTACATCAACAGCAAACAAACAATAGAGATAGAACTTGAAACTGCTTTATTGTGTCAAGTTTCAAAGAGCTAGCACAAACCGTGTTTGATTTAGAGTTCCAAATACATGTATCCCTATAGGAGAAAACAGAGTGAAACCTCAAAATGAAACCGGTTACTGCCAACGAACGGTTTAACCTAGAAGAACGAAATTTGGCGAGCCAAGTGGGATTGGTGTACTGATCATTACCTGAAAGTTTCATCAAGATTGGGTGAAAAAGTGTGTGCTGAGATTTCGGGCAACTCGTAGTTTTTTGGAAGCTTGGCAGGCCCTTTCCATGAAAGTGATTCTCACCAGTCTCTGCTTAGGGCTACATCAACAGCAAACAAACCATAGAGATAGAACTTGAAACTGCTTTATTGTGTCAAGTTTCAAAGAGCTAGCACAAACCGTGTTTGATTTAGAGTTCCAAATACATGTATCCCTCTAGGAGAAAACAGAGTGAAACCTCAAAATGAAACCGGTTACTGCCAGCGAACGGTTTAACCTAGAAGAACGAAACTTGGCGAGCCAAGTGGTATAGGTGTACTGATCATTATCTGAAAGTTTCATCAAGATTGGGTGAAAAAGGGTGTGCTGAGATTTCGGGCAACTCGTAGTTTTTTGGAAGCTTGGCAGGCCCTTTCCATGAAAGTGAATCTTGCCAGTCTCTGCTTAGGGCTACATCAACAGCAAACAAACCATAGAGATAGAACTTGAAACTGCTTTATTGTGTCAAGTTTCAAAGAGCTAGCACAAACCGTGTTTGATTTAGAGTTCCAAATACATGTATCCCTATAGGAGAAAACAGAGTGAAACCTCAAAATGAAACCGGTTACTGCCAACGAACGGTTTCACCTAGAAGAACGAAATTTTGCGAGCCAAGTGGGATTGGTGTACTGATCATTACCTGAAAGTTTCATCAAGATTGGGTGAAAAAGGGTGTGCTGAGATTTCAGGCAACTCATAGTTTTTTGGAAGCTTGGCAAGCCCTTTCCATGAAAGTGATTCTCGCCAGTCTCTGCTTAGGGCTACATCAACAGCAAACAAACCATAGAGATAGAACTTGAAACTGCTTTATTGTGTCAAGTTTCAAACAGCTAGCACAAACCGTGTTTGATTTAGAGTTCCAAATACATGTATCCCTCTAGGAGAAAACAGAGTGAAACCTCAAAATGAAACCGGTTACTGCCAGCGAACGGTTTAACCTAGAAGAACGAAATTTGGCGAGCCAAGTGGTATTGGTGTACTGATCATTACCTGAAAGTTTCATCAAGATTGGGTGAAAAAAGTTGTGCTGAGATTTCGGGCAACTCGTAGTTTTTTGGAAGCTTGGCAGGCCCTTTCCATGAAAGTGATTCTCGCCAGTCTCTGCTAAGGGCTACATGAACAGCAAACAAACCATAGAGATAGAACTTGAAACTGCTTTATTGTGTCAAGTTTCAAAGAGCTAGCACAAACCGTGTTTGATTTAGAGTTCCAAATACATGTATCCCTATAGGAGAAAACAGAGTGAAACCTCAAAATGAATCCGGTTACTGCCAACGAACGGTTTAACCTAGAAGAAGGAAATTTGGCGAGCCAAGTGGGATTGGTGTACTGATCATTACCTGAAAGTTTCATCAAGATTGGGTGAAAAAGAGTGTGCTGAGATTTCGGGCAACTCGTAGTTTTTTGGAAGCTTGGCAGGCCTTTTCCATGAAAGTGATTCTCGCCAGTCTCTGCTTAGGGCTACATCAACAGCAAACAAACCATAGAGATAGATCTTGAAACTGCTTTATTGTGTCAAGTTTCAAAGAGCTAGCACAAACCGTGTTTGATTTAGAGTTCCAAATACATGTATCCCTATAGGAGAAAACAGAGTGAAACCTCAAAATGAAACCGGTTACTGCCAATGAACGGTTTAACCTAGAAGAACGAAATTTGGCGAGCCAAGTGGGATTGGTGTACTGATCATTACCTGAAAGTTTCATCAAGATTGGGTGAAAAAGCGTATGCTGAGATTTCAGGCAACTCCTAGTTTTTTGGAAGCTTGGCAGGCCCTTTCCATGAAAGTGATTCTCGCCAGTCTCTGCTTAGGGCTACATCAACAGCAAACAAACAATAGAGATAGAACTTGAAACTGCTTTATTGTGTCAAGTTTCAAAGAGCTAGCACAAACCGTGTTTGATTTAGAGTTCCAAATACATGTATCCCTATAGGAGAAAACAGAGTGAAACCTCAAAATAAAACCGGTTACTGCCAACGAACGGTTTAACCTAGAAGAACGAAATTTGGCGAGCCAAGTGGGATTGGTGTACTGATCATTACCTGAAAGTTTCATCAAGATTGGGTGAAAAACTGTGTGCTGAGATTTCAGGCAACTCGTAGTTTTTTGGGAGCTTGGCAGGCCCTTTCCTTGAAAGTGATTCAAGCCAGTCTCTGCTTAGGGCTACATCAACAGCAAACAAACCATAGAGATAGAACTTGAAACTGCTTTATTGTGTCAAGTTTCAAAGAGCTAGCACAAACCGTGTTTGATTTAGAGTTCCAAATACATGTATCCCTCTAGGAGAAAACAGAGTGAAACCTCAAAATGAAACCGGTTACTGCCAACGAACGGTTTAACCTAGAAGAACGAAATTTGGCGAGCCTAGTGGGATTGGTGTACTGATTATTACCTGAAAGTTTCATCAAGATTGGGTGAAAAAGTGTGTGCTGAGATTTCGGGCAACTCGTAGTTTTTTGGAAGCTTGGCAGGCCCTTTCCATGAAAGTGATTCTCGCCAGTCTCTGCTTAGGGCTACATCAACAGCAAACAAACCATAGAGATAGAACTTGAAACTGATTTATTGTGTCAAGTTTCAAAGAGCTAGCACAAACCGTGTTTGATTTAGAGTTCCAAATACATGTATCCCTAAAGGAGAAAAAAGAGTGAAACCTCAAAATGAAACCGGTTACTGCCAACGAACGGTTTAACCTAGAAGAACGAAATTTGGTGAGCCAAGTGGGATTCGTGTACTGATCATTACCTGAAAGTTTCATCAAGATTGGGTGAAAAATTGGTGTGCTGAGATTTTTTGGCAACTCGTAGTTTTTTGGAAGCTTGTCAGGCCCTTTCCATGAAAGTGATTCTCGCCAGTCTCTGCTTAGGGCTACATCAACAGCAAACAAACCATAGAGATAGAACTTGAAACTGCTTTATTGTGTCAAGTTTCAAAGAGCTAGCACAAACCGTGTTTGATTTAGAGTTCCAAATACATGTATCCCTATAGGAGAAAACAGAGTGAAACCTCAAAATGAAACCGGTTACTGCCAACGAACGGTTTAACCTAGAAGAACGAAATTTGGCGAGCCAAGTGGGATTGGTGTACTGATCATTACCTGAAAGTTTCAAGAAGATTGGGTGAAAAAGGGTGTGCTGAGATTTCAGGCAACTCGTAGTTTTTTGGAAGCTTGGCAGGCCCTTTCGATGAAAGTGATTCTCGCCAGTCTCTGCTTAGGGCTACATCAACAGCAAATAAACCATAGAGATAGAACTTGAAACTGCTTTATTGAGTCAAGTTTCAAAGAGCTAGCACAAACCGTGTTTGATTTAGAGTTCCAAATACAAGTATCCCTATAGGAGAAAACAGAGTGAAACCTCAAAATGAAACTGGTTACTGCCAACGAACGGTTTAACCTAGAAGAACGAAATTTGGCGAGCCAAGTGGGATTGGTGTACTGATCATTACCGGAAAGTTTCAAGAAGATTGGGTGAAAAAGCGTGTGCTGAGATTTCAGGCAACTCGTAGATTTCTGGAAGCTTGGCAGGCCCTTTCCATGAAAGTGATTCTCGCCAGTCTCTGCTTAGGGTTACATCAACAGCAAACAAACCATAGAGATAGAACTTGAAACTGCTTTATTGTGTCAAGTTTCAAAGAGCTAGCACAAACCATGTTTGATTTAGAGTTCCAAATACATGTATCCCTATAGGAAAAAACAGAGTGAAACCTCAAAATGAAACCGGTTACTGCCAACGAACGGTTTAACCTAGAAGAACGAAATTTGGCGAGCCAAGTGGGATTGGTGTACTGATCATTACCTGAAAGTTTCATCAAGATTGGGTGAATAAGTGTGTGCTGAGATTTCAGGCAACTCCTAGTTTTTTGGAAGCTTGGCAGGCCCTTTCCATGAAAGTGATTCTCGCCAGTCTCTGCTAAGGGCTACATCAACAGCAAACAAACCATAGAGATAGAACTTGAAACTGCTTTATTGTGTCAAGTTTCAAAGAGCTAGCACAAACCTTGTTTGATTTAGAGTTCCAAATACATGTATCCCTATAGGAGAAAACAGAGTGAAACCTCAAAATGAAACCGGTTACTGCCAACGAACGGTTTAACCTAGAAGAACGAAATTTGGCGAGCCAAGTGGTATTGGTGTACTGATCATTACCTGAAAGTTTCATCAAGATTGGGTGAAAAAGTGTGTGCTGAGATTTCAGGCAACTCGTAGTTTTTTGGGAGCTTGGCAGGCCCTTTCCTTGAAAGTGATTCTCGCCAGTCTCTGCTTAGGGCTACATCAACAGCAAACAAACCATAGAGATAGAACTTGAAACTGCTTTATTGTGTCAAGTTTCAAAGAGCTAGCACAAACCGTGTTTGATTTAGAGTTCCAAATACATGTATCCCTATAGGAGAAAACAGAGTGAAACCTCAAAATGAAACCGGTTACTGCCAACGAACGGTTTAACCTAGAAGAACGAAATTTGGCGAGCCTAGTGGGATTGGTGTACTGATCATTACCTGAAAGTTTCATCAAGATTGGGTGAAAAAGTGGGTGCTGAGATTTCGGGCAACTCGTAGTTTTTTGGAAGCTTGGCAGGCCCTTTCCATGAAAGTGATTCTCGCCAGTCTCTGCTTAGGGCTACATCAACAGCAAACAAACCATAGAGATAGAACTTGAAACTGATTTATTGTGTCAAGTTTCAAAGAGCTAGCACAAACCGTGTTTGATTTAGAGTTCCAAATATATGTATCCCTAAAGGAGAAAAAAGAGTGAAACCTCAAAATGAAACCGGTTATTGCCAACGAACGGTTTAACCTAGAAGAACGAAATTTGGTGAGCCAAGTGGGATTCGTGTACTGATCATTACCTGAAAGGTTTATCAAGATTGGGTGAAAAATTGGTGTGCTGAGATTTCAGGCAACTCGTAGTTTTTTGAAAGCTTGTCAGGCCCTTTCCATGAAAGTGATTCTCGCCAGTCTCTGCTTAGGGCTACATCAACAGCAAACAAACCATAGAGATAGAACTTGAAACTGCTTTATTGTGTCAAGTTTCAAAGAGCTAGCACAAACCGTGTTTGATTTAGAGTTCCAAATACATGTATCCCTATAGGAGAAAACAGAGTGAAACCTCAAAATGAAACTGGTTACTGCCAAAGAACGGTTTAACCTAGAAGAACGAAATTTGGCGAGCCAAGTGGGATTGGTGTACTGATCATTACCTGAAAGTTTCATTAAGATTGGGTGAAAAAGGGTGTGCTGAGATTTCGGTCAACTCGTAGTTTTTTGGAAGCTTGGAAGGCCCTTTCCATGAAAGTGATTCTCGCCAGTCTCTGCTTAGGGCTACATCAATAGCAAACAAACCATAGAGATAGAACTTGAAACTGCTTTATTGTGTCAAGTTTCAAAGAGCTAGCACAAACCGTGTTTGATTTAGAGTTCCAAATACATGTATCCCTATAGGAGAAAACAGAGTGAAACCTCAAAATGAAACCGGTTACTGCCAACGAACGGTTTAACCTAGAAGAACGAAATTTGGCGAGCCAAGTGGGATTGGTGTACTGATCATTACCTGAAAGTTTCAAGAATATTGGGTGAAAAAGGGTGTGCTGAGATTTCAGGCAACTCGTAGTTTTTTGGAAGCTTGGCAGGCCCTTTCCATGAAAGTGATTCTCGCCAGTCTCTGCTTAGGGCTACATCAACAGCAAATAAACCATAGAGATAGAACTTGAAACTGCTTTATTGTGTCAAGTTTCAAAGAGCTAGCACAAACCGTGTTTGATTTAGAGTTCCAAATACATGTATCCCTATAGGAGAAAACAGAGTGAAACCTCAAAATGAAACCGGTTACTGCCAACGAACGGTTTAACCTAGAAGAACGAAATTTGGCGAGCCGAGTGGGATTGGTGTACTGATCATTACCTGAAAGTTTCATCAAGATTGGGTGAAAAAGTGTGTGCTGAGATTTCGGGCAACTCGTAGTTTTTTGGAAGCTTGGCAGGCCCTTTCCATGAAAGTGATTCTCACCAGTCTCTGCTTAGGGCTACATCAACAGCAAACAAACCATAGAGATAGAACTTGAAACTGCTTTATTGTGTCAAGTTTCAAAGAGCTAGCACAAACCGTGTTTGATTTAGAGTTCCAAATACATGTATCCCTATAGGAGAAAACAGAGTGAAACCTCAAAATGAAACCGGTTACTGCCAACGAACGGTTTAACCTAGAAGAACGAAATTTGGCGAGCCAAGAGGGATTGGTGTACTGATCATTACCTGAAAGTTTCATCAATATTGGGTGAAAAAGGGTGTGCTGAGATTTCGGGCAACTCGTAGTTTTTTGGAAGCTTGCAGGCCCTTTCCATGAAAGTGATGCCCGCCAGTCTCTGCTTAGGGCTACATCAACCGCAAACAAACCATAGAGATAGAACTTGAAACTGCTTTATTGTGTCAAGTTACAAAGAGCTAGCACAAACCGTGTTTGATTTAGAGTTCCAAATATATGTATCCCTATAGGAGAAAACAGAGTGAAACCTCAAAATGAAACCGGTTACTGCCAACGAATGGTTTAACCTAGAAGAACGAAATTTGGCGAGCCAAGTGGGATTGGTGTACTGATCATTACCTGAAAGTTTCATCAAGATTGCGTGAAAAAGTGTTTGCTGAGATTTCAGGCAACTCGTAGTTTTTTGGAAGCTTGGCAGGCCCTTTCCATGAAAGTGATTCTCGCCAGCCTCTGATTAGGGCTACATCAACAGCAAAGAAACCATAGAGGTAGAACTTGAAACTGCTTTATTGTGTCAAGTTTCAAAGAGCTACACAAACCGTGTTTGATTTAGAGTTCCAAATACATATATCCCTATAGGAGAAAACAGAGTGAAACCTAAAAATGAAACCGGTTACTGCCAACGAACGGTTTAACCTAGAAGAACGAAATTTGGCGAGCCAAGTGGGATTGGTGTACTCATCATTACCTGAAAGTTTCATCAATGTTGGGTGAAAAAGGGTGTGCTGATATTTCGGGCAATTCGTAGTTTTTTGGAAGCTTGGCAGGCCCTTTCAATGAAAGTGATTCCCGCCAGTCTCTGCTTAGGGCTACATCAACAGCAAACAAACCATAGAGATAGAACTTGAAACTGCTTTATTGTGTCAAGTTTCAAAGAGCTAGCACAAACCGTGTTTGATTTAGAGTTCCAAATACATGTATCCCTATAGGAGAAAACAGAGTGAAACCTCAAAATCCAATCGGTTACTGCCAACGAACGGTTTAACCTAAAAGAACGAAATTTGGCGAGCCAAGTGGGATTGGTGTACTGATCATTACCTGAAAGTTTCATCAAGATTGGGTGAAAAAGGGTGTGCTGAGATTTCAGGCAACTCGTAGTTTTTTGGAAGCTTGGCAGGCCCTTTCCATGAAAGTGATTCTCGCCAGTCTGTGCTTAGGGCTACATCAACAGCAAACAAACCATAGAGATGGAACTTGAAACTGCTTTATTGTGTCAAGTTTCAAAGAGCTAGCACAAACCGTGTTTGATTTAGAGTTCCAAATACATGTATCCCTATAGGAGAAAACAGAGTGAAACCTCAAAATGGAACCGGTTACTGACAACGAACTGTTTAACCTAGAAGAACGAAATTTGGCGAGCCAAGTGGGATTGGTGTACTGATCATTACCTGAAAGTTTCATCAAGATTGGGTGAAAAAGGGTGTGCTGAGATTTCAGGCAACTCGTAGTTTTTTGGAAGCTTGGCAGGCCCTTTCCATGAAAGTGATTCTCGCCAGTCTCTGCTTAGGGCTACATCAATAGCAAACAAACCATAGAGATAGAACTTGAAACTGCTTTATTGTGTCAAGTTTCAAAGAGCTAGCACAAACCGTGTTTGATTTAGAGTTCCAAATACATGTATCCCTATAGGAGAAAACAGAGTGAAACCTCAAAATGAAACCGGTTACTGCCAACGAACGGTTTAACCTAGAAGAACGAAATTTGGCGAGCCAAGTGGGATTGGTGTACTGATCATTACCTGAAAGTTTCAAGAAGATTGGGTGAAAAAGGGTGTGCTGAGATTTCAGGCAACTCGTAGTTTTTTGGAAGCTTGGCAGGCCCTTTCCATGAAAGTGATTCTCGCCAGTCTCTGCTTAGGGCTACATCAACAGCAAACAAACCATAGAGATAGAACTTGAAACTGCTTTATTGTGTCAAGTTTCAAAGAGCTAGCACAAACCGTGTTTGATTTAGAGTTCCAAATACATGTATCCCTATAGGAGAAAACAGAGTGAAACCTCAAAATGAAACCGGTTACTGCCAACGAACGGTTTAACCTAGAAGAACGAAATTTGGCGAGCCAAGTGGGATTGGTGTACTGATCATTACCTGAAAGTTTCATCAAGATTGGGTGAAAAAGTGTGTGCTGAGATTTCAGGCAACTCGTAGTTTTTTGGAAGCTTGGCAGGCCCTTTCTATGAAACTGATTCCCGCCAGTCTCTGCTTAGGGCTACATCAACAGCAAACAAACCATAGAGATAGAACTTGAAACTGCTTTATTGTGTCAAGTTTCAAAGAGCTAGCACAAACCGTGTTTGATTTAGAGTTCCAAATACATGTATCCCTATAGGAGAAAACAGAGTGAAACCTCAAAATGAAACCGGTTACTGCCAACGAACGGTTTAACCTAGAAGAACGAAATTTGGCGAGCCAAGTGGGATTGGTGTACTGATCATTACCTGAAAGTTTCATCAAGATTGGGTGAAAAAGTGTGCGCTGAGATTTCAGGCAACTCGTAGTTTTTTGGAAGCTTGGCAGGCCCTTTCTATGAAAGTGATTCCCGCCAGTCTCTGCTTAGGGCTACATCAACAGCAAACAAACCATAGAGATAGAACTTGAAACTGCTTTATTGTGTCAAGTTTCAAAGAGCTAGCACAAACCGTGTTTGATTTAGAGTTCCAAATACATGTATCCCTATAGGAGAAAACAGAGTGAAACCTCAAAATGAAACCGGTTACTGCCAACGAACGGTTTAACCTAGAAGAACGAAATTTGGCGAGCCAAGTGGGATTGGTGTACTGATCATTACCTGAAAGTTTCATCAAGATTGGGTGAAAAAGTGTGTGCTGAGATTTCAGGCAACTCGTAGTTTTTTGGAAGCTTGGCAGGCCCTTTCCATGAAAGTGATTCTCGCCAGTCTCTGCTTAGGGCTACATCAACAGCAAACAAACCATAGAGATAGAACTTGAAACTGCTTTATTGTGTCAAGTTTCAAAGAGCTAGCACAAACCGTGTTTGATTTAGAGTTCCAAATACATGTATCCCTATAGGAGAAAACAGAGTGAAACCTCAAAATGAAACCGGTTACTGCCAACGAACGGTTTAACCTAGAAGAACGAAATTTGGCGAGCCAAGTGGGATTGGTGTACTGATCATTACCTGAAAGTTTCATCAAGATTGGGTGAAAAAGTGTGTGCTGAGATTTCAGGCAACTCGTAGTTTTTTGGGAGCTTGGCAGGCCCTTTCCTTGAAAGTGATTCTCGCCAGTCTCTGCTTAGGGCTACATCAACAGCAAACAAACCATAGAGATAGAACTTGAAACTGCTTTATTGTGTCAAGTTTCAAAGAGCTAGCACAAACCGTGTTTGATTTAGAGTTCCAAATACATGTATCCCTATAGGAGAAAACAGAGTGAAACCTCAAAATGAAACCGGTTACTGCCAACGAACGGTTTAACCTAGAAGAACGAAATTTGGCGAGCCTAGTGGGATTGGTGTACTGATCATTACCTGAAAGTTTCATCAAGATTGGGTGAAAAAGTGGGTGCTGAGATTTCGGGCAACTCGTAGTTTTTTGGAAGCTTGGCAGGCCCTTTCCATGAAAGTGATTCTCGCCAGTCTCTGCTTAGGGCTACATCAACAGCAAACAAACCATAGAGATAGAACTTGAAACTGATTTATTGTGTCAAGTTTCAAAGAGCTAGCACAAACCGTGTTTGATTTAGAGTTCCAAATATATGTATCCCTAAAGGAGAAAAAAGAGTGAAACCTCAAAATGAAACCGGTTATTGCCAACGAACGGTTTAACCTAGAAGAACGAAATTTGGTGAGCCAAGTGGGATTCGTGTACTGATCATTACCTGAAAGGTTTATCAAGATTGGGTGAAAAATTGGTGTGCTGAGATTTCAGGCAACTCGTAGTTTTTTGAAAGCTTGTCAGGCCCTTTCCATGAAAGTGATTCTCGCCAGTCTCTGCTTAGGGCTACATCAACAGCAAACAAACCATAGAGATAGAACTTGAAACTGCTTTATTGTGTCAAGTTTCAAAGAGCTAGCACAAACCGTGTTTGATTTAGAGTTCCAAATACATGTATCCCTATAGGAGAAAACAGAGTGAAACCTCAAAATGAAACTGGTTACTGCCAAAGAACGGTTTAACCTAGAAGAACGAAATTTGGCGAGCCAAGTGGAATTGGTGTACTGATCATTACCTGAAAGTTTCATTAAGATTGGGTGAAAAAGGGTGTGCTGAGATTTCGGTCAACTCGTAGTTTTTTGGAAGCTTGGAAGGCCCTTTCCATGAAAGTGATTCTCGCCAGTCTCTGCTTAGGGCTACATCAATAGCAAACAAACCATAGAGATAGAACTTGAAACTGCTTTATTGTGTCAAGTTTCAAAGAGCTAGCACAAACCGTGTTTGATTTAGAGTTCCAAATACATGTATCCCTATAGGAGAAAACAGAGTGAAACCTCAAAATGAAACCGGTTACTGCCAACGAACGGTTTAACCTAGAAGAACGAAATTTGGCGAGCCAAGTGGGATTGGTGTACTGATCATTACCTGAAAGTTTCAAGAATATTGGGTGAAAAAGGGTGTGCTGAGATTTCAGGCAACTCGTAGTTTTTTGAAGCTTGGCAGGCCCTTTCCATGAAAGTGATTCTCGCCAGTCTCTGCTTAGGGCTACATCAACAGCAAATAAACCATAGAGATAGAACTTGAAACTGCTTTATTGTGTCAAGTTTCAAAGAGCTAGCACAAACCGTGTTTGATTTAGAGTTCCAAATACATGTATCCCTATAGGAGAAAACAGAGTGAAACCTCAAAATGAAACCGGTTACTGCCAACGAACGGTTTAACCTAGAAGAACGAAATTTGGCGAGCCGAGTGGGATTGGTGTACTGATCATTACCTGAAAGTTTCATCAAGATTGGGTGAAAAAGTGTGTGCTGAGATTTCGGGCAACTCGTAGTTTTTTGGAAGCTTGGCAGGCCCTTTCCATGAAAGTGATTCTCACCAGTCTCTGCTTAGGGCTACATCAACAGCAAACAAACCATAGAGATAGAACTTGAAACTGCTTTATTGTGTCAAGTTTCAAAGAGCTAGCACAAACCGTGTTTGATTTAGAGTTCCAAATACATGTATCCCTATAGGAGAAAACAGAGTGAAACCTCAAAATGAAAACCGGTTACTGCCAACGAACGGTTTAACCTAGAAGAACGAAATTTGGCGAGCCAAGAGGGATTGGTGTACTGATCATTACCTGAAAGTTTCATCAATATTGGGTGAAAAAGGGTGTGCTGAGATTTCGGGCAACTCGTAGTTTTTTGGAAGCTTGCAGGCCCTTTCCATGAAAGTGATTCCCGCCAGTCTCTGCTTAGGGCTACATCAACCGCAAACAAACCATAGAGATAGAACTTGAAACTGCTTTATTGTGTCAAGTTACAAAGAGCTAGCACAAACCGTGTTTGATTTAGAGTTCCAAATATATGTATCCCTATAGGAGAAAACA
>NW_027521091.1:56981-128776 GCF_052094955.1 Ictidomys tridecemlineatus | reverse complement strand
TACACCAAATCCACTTGGCTCACCAAATTTCGTTCTTCTAGGTTAAATCGTTCATTTGTAGTAACCTTTTTCATTTTTAGGTTTCATTCTGTTTTCTCCTAAATGGATACATGTATTTGTAACTCTAAATCAAACACGGTTTGTGCTAGCTCTTTGAAACGTGACACAATAAAGCAGTATCAAGTTCTATCTCTATGGTCTGTTTGCTGTCGATGTAGCCCTAAGCAGAGACTGGCGAAAATCACTTTCATGGCAAGGGGTTGCCAAGCTTCCAATAAAATACGAGTTGCCTGAAATCTCAGCAAACATTTTTTCACCCAATCTTCATGATTTTTTAGGTAATGATCAGTACACCAAAACCACTTGGCTCACCAAATTTCGTTCTTCTAGGTTAAACCGTTCGTTTGCAGTAACCGTTTTCATTTTTACGTTTCACTCTGTTTTCTCCTATAGGGATACATGTATTTGGAACTCTAAATCACGTTTGTGCTAGCTCTTTGAAACTTGACACAATAAAGCAGTTTCAAGTTCTATCTCTATGGTTTGTTTGATGTTGATGTAGCCCTAAGCAGAGACTGGGAAAATCACTTTCATGGAAAGGGGTTGCCAAGCTTTCAAAAAACTACGAGTTGACTGAAATCTTAGCAAACATTTTTTCACCCAATCTTGATGATTCTTTCAGGTAATGATCAGTACACCAAAACCACTTGGCACACCAAATTTTGTTCTTCTACGTTAAACCGTTCGTTTGCAGTAACCGTTTTCATTTTTAGGTTTCACGCTGTTTTCTCCTATAGGGATACATGTATTTAGAACTCTAAATCAAACAAGGTTTGTGCTAGCTCTTTGAAACTTGACACAATAAAGCAGTTTCAAGTTCTATCTCTATGGTTTGTTTGCTGTTGATGTAGCCCTAAGCAGAGACTGGCGAAAATCACTTTCATGGAAAGGGGTTGCCAAGCTTCCAAAAAACTACGAATTTCCTGAAATCTCAGCACACATTTTTTCACCCAATCTTGATGATTCTTTCAGGTAATGATCACTACACCAAAACCACTTGGCTCACCAAATTTCGTTCTTCTAGGTTAAAACCGTTCGTTTGCAGTAACCTTTTTCATTTTTAGGTTTCAATCTGTTTTCTCCTATAGGGATACATGTATTTGGAACTCTAAATCAAACACGGTTTGTGCTAGCTCTTTGAAACTTGACACTATAAAGAAGTTTCAAGTTCTTTCTCTATGGTTTGTTTGCTGTTTATGTAGCCCTAAGCAGAGACTGGCGAAAATCACTTTCATGGAAAGGGGTTGCCAAGCTTACAAAATACTACGAGTTGCCTGAAATCTCAGCAAACATTTTTTCACCCAATCTTGATGATTCTTTCAGGTAATGATCAGTACACAAGAACGACTTGGCTCACCAAATTTTGTTCTTCTAGGTTAAACCGTTCGTTTGCAGTAACCGTTTTCATTTTTAGGTTTCACTCTGTTTTCTCCTATATGGTTACATGTAGTTGGAACTCTAAATGAAACACGGCTTGTGCTAGCTCTTTGAAACTTGACACAATATAGCAGTTGCAAGTTCTATCACTATGGTTTGTTTGCTGTTGATGTAGCCCTAAGCAGAGACTTGCGAAAATCACTTTCATGGAAAGGGGTTGCCAAGCTTCCAAAACACTACGAGTTGCCTGAAATCTCAGCAAACATTTTTTCACCCAATCTTGATGATTCTTTCAGGTAATGATCAGTATACCAAAACCCCTTTTCTCATAAATTTCGTTCTTCTAGGTTAATCCGTTTGTTTGCAGTAACCGTATTTCATTTTTAGGTTTCACTCTGTTATCTCCTATAGGGATACATGTATTTGGAACTCTAAATCAAACACGGTTTGTGCAAGCTCTTTGAAACGTGACACAATAAAGCAGTTTCAAGTTCTATATCTATGGTTTGTTTGCTGTTGATGTAGCCCTAAGCAGAGACTGGCGAAAATCACTTTCATGGAAAGGGATTGCCAAGCTTCCAAAAAACTACGAGTTGCCTGAAATCTCAGCAAACATTTTTTCACCCAATCTTGATGATTATTTCAGGAAATGATCAGTACACCAAAACCACTTGGCTCACCAAATTTCGTTCTTCTAGGTTAAACCGTTCGTTTGCAGTAACCGTTTTCATTTTTAGGTTTCACTCTGTTTTCTCCTATAGGGATACATGTATTTGGAACTCTAAATCAAACACGGTTTGTGCTAGCTCTTTGAAACATGATACAATAAAGCAGTTTCAAGTTCTATCTCCATGGTTTGTTTGCTGTTGATGTAGCCCTAAGGAGAGACTGCCGAAATCACTTTCATGGAAAGGGATTGCAAAGCTTCCAAAAAACTACGAGTTGCCTGAAATCTCAGCCAACATTTTTTCACCCAATCTTGATGATTCTTTCAGGTAATGATCAGTACACCAAAACCACTTGGCTCACCAAATTTCGTTCTTCTAGGTTAAACAGTTCGTTTGCAGTAACCGTTTTCATTTTTAGGTTTCACTCTGTTTTCTCCTATAGGGATACATGTATTTGGAACTCTAAATCAAACAAGGTTCGTGCTAGCTCTTTGAAACTTGACACAATAAAGCAGTTTCAAGTTCTATCTCTATGGTTTGTTTGCTGTTGATGTAGCCCTAAGCAGAGACTGGCGAAAATCACTTTCATGGAAAGGGGTTGCCAAGCTTCCAAAAAACTACGAGTTGCCTGAAATCTCAGCAAATATTTTTTCACCCAATCTTGATGATTCTTTCAGGTAATGATCAGTACACCAAAACCACTTGGCTCACCAAATTTCGTTCTTCTAGGTTAAACCGTTCGTTTGCAGTAACCGTTTTCATTTTTAGGTTTCACTCTGTTTTCTCCTATAGGGATACATGTATTTGGAACTCTAAATCAAACAAGGTTTGTGCTAGCTCTTTGAAACTTGACACAATAAAGCAGTTTCAAGTTCTATCTCTATGGTTTGTTTGCTGTTGATGTAGCCCTAAGCAGAGACTGGCAAAAATCACTCTCATGGAAAGGGGTTGCCAAGCTTCCAAAAAATACGAGTTGCCTGAAATCTCAGCAAACATTTTTTCACCCAATCTTGATGATTCTTTCAGGTAATGATCAGTACACCAAAACCACTTGGCTCACCAAATTTCGTTCTTCTAGGTTAAACCGTTCGTTTGCAGTAACGTTTTCATTTTTAGGTTTCACTCTGTTTTCTCCTATAGGGATACATGTATTTGGAACTCTAAATCAAACAAGGTTTGTGCTAGCTCTTTGAAACTTGACACAATAAAGCAGTTTCAAGTTCTATCTCTATGGTTTGTTTGCTGTTGATGTAGCCCTAAGCATAGACTTGCAAAAATCAATCTCATGGAAAGGGCTTGCCAAGCTTCCAAAAAACTACGAGTTGCCTGAAATCTCAGCAAACATTTTTTCACCCAATCTTGATGATTCTTTCAGGTAATGATCACTACAACAAAACCAATAGGCTCACCAAATTTCATTCTTCTAGGTTAAACCGTTCGTTTGCAGTAACCGTTTTCATTTTTAGGTTTCACTCTGTTTTCTCCTATACGGATACATGTATTTGGAACTCTAAATCAAACACGGTTTGTGCTAGCTCTTTGAAACTTGACACAATAAAGCAGTTTCAAGTTCTATCTCTGGTTTGTTTGCTGTTGATGTAGCCCTAAGCAGAGAGTGGCGAAAATCACATTCATGGAAAGGGGTTGCCAAGCTTCAAAAAAAATACGAGTTGCCTGAAATCTCAGCAAACATTTTTTCACCCAATCTTGATGATTCTTTCAGGTAATGATTAGTACACCAAAACCACTTGGCTCACCAAATTTCGTTCTTCTAGGTTAAACAGTTCGTTTGCAGTAACCGTTTTTATTTTTAGGTTTCACTCTGATTTCTCCTATAGGGATACATGTATTTGGAACTCTAAATGAAACACGGTTTGTGCTAGCTCTTTGAAACTTGACACAATAAAGCAGTTTCAAGTTCTATCTCTATGGTTTGTTTGCTGTTGATGTAGCCCTAAGCAGAGAGTGGCGAAAATCACTTTCATGGAAAGGGGTTGCCAAGCTTCAAAAAAACTACGAGTTGCCTGAAATCTCAGCCAACATTTTTTCACCCAATCTTGATGATTCTTTCAGGTAATGATGAGTACACCAAAACCACTTGGCTCACCAAATTTCGTTCTTCAAGGTTAAACCGTTCGTTTGCACTAACCGTTTTCATTTTAGGTTTCACTCTGTTTTCTCCTATAGGGATACATGTATTTGGAACTCTAAATCAAACACGGTTTGTGCTAGCTCTTTGAAACTTGACACAATAAAGCAGTTTCAAGTTCTATCACTATGGTTTGTTTGCTGTTGATGTAGCACTAAGCAGAGACTGGCGAAAATCACTTTCATGGAAAGGGGTTGCCAAGCTTCCAAAAAACTACGAGTTGCCTGAAATCTCAGCAAACATTTTTTAACCCAATCTTGATGATTCTTTCAGGTAATGATCAGTACACCAAAACCACTTGGCTCACCAAATTTCGTTCTTCTAGGTTATACCGTTCGTTTGCAGTAACCGTTTTCATTTTTAGTTTTACTCTGTTTACTCCTATAGGGATACATGTATTTGGAACTCTAAATCAACACGGTTTGTGCTAGCTCTTTGAAACTTGGCACAATAAAGCAGTTTCAAGTTCTATCTCTATGGTTTGTTAGCTGTTGATGTATCCCTAAGAAGAGACTGGTGAAAATCACTTTCATGGAAAGGGGTTGCCAAGCTTCCAAAAAACTACGAGTTGCCTGAAATCTCAGCAAACATTTTTTCACCCAATCTTGATGATTCTCTCAAGTAATGATCAGTACACCAAAACCACTTGGCTCACCAAATTTCGTTCTTCTAGGTTAAACCGTTCGTTTGCAGTAACCGTTTTCATTTTTAGGTTTCACTCTGTTTTCTCCTATAGGGATACATGTATTTGGAACTCTAAATCAAACAAGGTTTGTGCTAGCTCTTTGAAACTTGACACAATAAAGCAGTTTCAAGTTCTATCTCTATGGTTTGTTTGCTGTTGATGTAGCCCTAAGCAGAGACTGGCAAAAATCACTCTCATGGAAAGGGGTTGCCAAGCTTCCAATAAACTATGAGTTGCCTGAAATCTCAGCAAACATTTTTTCACCCAATCTTGATGATTCTTTCAGGTAATGATCAGTACACCAAAACCACTTGGCTCACCAAATTTCGTTCTTCTAGGTTAAACAGTTCGTTTGCAGTAACCGTTTTTATTTTTAGGTTTCACTCTGATTTCTCCTATAGGGATACATGTATTTGGAACTCTAAATGAAACACACTTTGTGCTTGCTCTTCGAAACTTGACACAATAAAGCAGTTTCAAGTTCTCTCTCTATGGTTTGTTTGCTGTTGATGTAGCCCTAAGCAGAGAGTGGCGAAAATCACTTTTATGGAAAGGGGTTGCCAAGCTTCCAAAAAACTACGAGTTGCCTGAAATCTCAGCAAACATTTTTTCAACCAATCTTGATGATTCTTTCAGGTAATGATCAGTACACCAAAACAACTTGGCTCACCAAATTTCGTTCTTCTAGGTTAAACCGTTCGTTTGCAGTAACCGTTTTCATTTTTAGGTTTCACTCTGTTTTCTCCTATAGGGATACATGTATTTGGAACTCTAAATCAAACACGGTTTGTGCTAGCTCTTTGAAACTTGACACAATAAAGCAGTTTCAAGTTCTAAATCTATGGTTTGTTTGCTGTTGATGTAGCCCTAAGCATAGACTTGCAAAAATCAATCTCATGGAAAGGGGTTGCCAAGCTTCCAAAAAACTACGAGTTGCCTGAAATCTCAGCAAACATTTTTTCACCCAATCTTGATGATTCTTTCAGGTAATGATCACTACAACAAAACCACTAGGCTCACCAAATTTCATTCTTCTAGGTTAAACCGTTCGTTTGCAGTAACCATTTTCATTTTTAGGTTTCACTCTGTTTTCTCCTATAGGGATACATGTATTTGGAACTCTAAATGAAACACACTTTGGGCTAGATCTTCGAAACTTGACACAATAAAGCAGTTTCAAGTTCTCTCTCTATGGTTTGTTTGCTGTTGATGTAGCCCTAAGCAGAGAGTGGCGAAAATCACTTTCATGGAAAGGGGTTGCCAAGCTTCCAAAAAACTACGAGTTGCCTGAAATCTCAGCAAACATTTTTTCACCCAATCTTGATGATTCTTTCAGGTACTGATCAGTACACCAAAACCACTTGGCTCAGCAAATTTCGTTCTTCTAGGTTAAACCGTTCGTTTGCAGTAACCGTTTTCATTTTTAGGTTTCACTCTGTTTTCTCCTATAGGGATACATGTATTTGGAACTCTAAATCAAACACGGTTTGTGCTAGCTCTTTGAAACTTGACACAATAAAGCAGTTTCAAGTTCTAAATCTATGGTTTGTTTGCTGTTGATGTAGCTCTAAGCATAGACTTGCAAAAATCAATCTCATGGAAAGGGGTTGCCAAGCTTCCAAAAAACTACAAGTTGCCTGAAATCTCAGCAAACATTTTTTCACCCAATCTTGATGATTCTTTCAGGTAATGATCACTACAACAAAACCACTAGGCTCACCAAATTTCATTCTTCTAGGTTAAACCGTTCGTTTACAGTAACCGTTTTCATTTTTAGGTTTCACTCTGTTTTCTCCTATAGGGATACATGTATTTGGAACTCTAAATCAAACACGGTTTGTGCTAGCTCTTTGAAACGTGACACAATAAAGCAGTATCAAGTTCTATCTCTATAGTTTGTTTGCTGTTGATGTAGCCCTAAGCAGAGACTGGCGAAAATCACTTTCATTGATAGTGGTTGCCAAGCTTCCAATAAACTACGTGTTGCCTGAAATCTCAGCAAGCATTTTTTCACCCAATCTTGATGATTTTTTCAGGTAATGATCAGTATACCAAAACCACTTGGCTCACCAAATTTAGTTCTTCTAGGTTCAACCGTTCGTTTGCAGTAACCGTTTTCATTTTTAGGTTTCACTCTGTTTTCTCCTATAGGGATACATGTATTTGGAACTCTAAATCAAACACGGTTTGTGCTAGCTCTTTGAAACTTGACACAATAAAGAAGTTTCAAGTTCTGTCTCTATGGTTTGTTTGCTGTTGATGTAGCCCTAAGTAGAGACTGGCGAAAATCACTTTCATGGAAAGGGGTTGCCAAGCTTCCAAAACACTACGAGTTGCCTGAAATCTCAGCAAACATTTTTTCACCCAATCTTGATGATTCTTTCAGGTAATGATCAGTACACCAAAACCCCTTTTCTCACTAAATTTCGTTCTTCTAGATTAAACCGTTAGTTTGCAGTAACCGTATTTCATTTTTAGGTTTCACTCTGTTATCTCCTATAGGGATACATGTATTTGGAACTCTAAATCAAACACGGTTTGTGCAAGCTCTTTGAAACGTGACACAATAAAGCAGTTTCAAGTTCTATTTCTATGGTTTGTTTGCTGTTGATGTAGCCCTAAGCAGAGACTGGCGAAAATCACTTTCATGGAAAGGGATTGCCAAGCTTCCAAAAAACTACGAGTTGCCTGAAATCTCAGCAAACATTTTTTCACCCAATCTTGATGATTATTTCAGGTAATGATCAGTACACCAAAACCACTTGGCTCACCATATTTCGTTCTTCTAGGTTAAACCGTTCGTTTGCAGTAACCGTTTTCATTTTTAGGTTTCACTCTGTTTTCTCCTATAGGGATACATGTATTTGGAACTCTAAATCAAACACGGTTTGTGCTAGCTCTTTGAAACACGACACAATAAAGCAGTTTCAAGTTCTATCTCCATGGTTTGTTTGCTGTTGATGTAGCCCTAAGGAGAGACTGGCGAAAATCACTTTCATGGAAAGGGGTTGCCAAGCTTCCAAAAAACTACGAGTTTCCTGAAATCTCAGCAAACATTTTTTCACCCAATCTTGATGATTCTTCCAGGTAATGATCAGTACACCAAACCACTTGGCTCACCAAATTTCGTTCTTCTAGGTTAAACCGTTCGTTTGCAGTAACTGTTTTTATTTTTCGGTTTCACTCTGTTTTCTCCTATAGTGATACATGTATTTGGAACTCTAAATGAAACACGGTTTGTGCTAGCTCTTTGAAACTTGACACAATAAAGCAGTTTCAAGTTCTATCTCTATGTTTTGTTTGCTGTTGATGTAGCCCTAAGCAGAGACTGGCAAAAATCACTTTCATGGAAAGGGGTTGCCAAGGTTCCAAAAAACTACGAGTTGCCTGAAATCTCAGCAAACATTTTTTCACCCAATCTTGATGATTCTTTCAGGTAATGATCAGTACACCAAAACAACTTGGCTCACCAAATTTCGTTCTTCTAGGTTAAACCGTTCGTTTGCAGTAACCGTTTTCATTTTTAGGTTTCACTCTGTTTTCTCCTATAGGGATACATGTATTTGGAACTCTAAATCAAACAAGGTTTGTGCTAGCTCTTTGAACTTGACACAATAAAGCAGTTTCAAGTTCTATCTCTATGGTTTGTTTGCTGTTGATGTAGCACTAAGCATAGACTTGCAAAAATCAATCTCATGGAAAGGGGTTGCCAAGCTTCCAAAAAACTACGAGTTGCCTGAAATCTCAGCAAATATTTTTTCACCCAATCTTGATGATTCTTTCAGGTAATGATCACTACAACAAAACCACTAGGCTCACCAAATTTCATTCTTCTAGGTTAAACCGTTCGTTTGCAGTAACTGTTTTCATTTTTAGGTTTCACTCTGTTTTCTCCAATAGGGATACATGTATTTGGAACTCTAAATCAAACACGGTTTGTGCTAGCTCTTTGAAACTTGACACAATAAAGCAGTTTCAAGTTCTATCTCTATGGTTTGTTTGCTGTTGATGTAGCCCTAAGCAGAGAGTGGCGAAAATCACTTTCATGGAAAGTGGTTGCCAAGCTTCAAAAAAATACGAGTTGCCTGAAATCTCAGCAAACATTTTTTCACCCAATCTTGATGATTCTTTCAGGTAATGATCAGTACACCAAAACCACTTGGCTCACCAAATTTCGTTATTCTAGGTTAAACAGTTCGTTTGCAGTAACCGTTTTTATTTTTAGGTTTCACTCTGATTTCTCCTATACGGATACATGTATTTGGAACTCTAAATGAAACACGGTTTGTGCTAGCTCTTTGAAACTTGACACAATAAAGCAGTTTCAAGTTCTATCTCTATGGTTTGTTTGCTGTTGATGTAGCCCTAAGCAGAGACTGGCGAAAATCACTTTCATGGAAAGGGGTTGCCAAGCTTCCAAAAACCTACGAGTTGCCTGAAATCTCAGCAAACATTTTTTCACCCAATCTTGATGATTCTTCCAGGTAATGATCAGTACACCAAACCACTTGGCTCACCAAATTTCGTTCTTCTAGGTTAAACCGTTCGTTTGCAGTAACTGTTTTTATTTTTAGGTTTCACTCTGTTTTCTCCTATAGTGATACATGTATTTGGAACTCGAAATGAAACACGGTTTGTGCTAGCTCTTTGAAACTTGACACAATAAAGCAGTTTCAAGTTCTATCTCTATGGTTTGTTTGCTGTTGATGTAGCCCTAAGAAGAGAGTGGCGAAAATCACTTTCATGGAAAGGGGTTGCCAAGCTTCCAAAAAACTACGAGTTGCCTGAAATCTCAGCAAACATTTTTTAACCCAATCTTGATGATTCTTTCAGGTAATGATCAGTACACCAAAACCACTTGGCTCACCAAATTTCGTTCTTCTAGGTTAAACCGTCGTTTGCAGTAACCGTTTTCATTTTTAGGTTTCACTCTGTTTTCTCCTATAGGGATACATGTATTTGGAACTCTAAATCAAACACGGTTTGTGCTAACTCTTTGAAACTTGACACAATAAAGCAGTTTCACGTTCTATCTCTATGGTTTGTTTGCTGTTGATGTAGCCTCAAGCAGAGACTGGCGAAAATCACTTTCATAGAAAGGGGTTGCCAAGCTTCCAAAAAACTACGAGTTTCCTGAAATCTCAGCCAACATTTTTTCACCCAATCTTGATGATTCTTTCAGGTAATGATGAGTACACCAAAACCACTTGGCTCACCAAATTTCGTTCTTCTAGGTTAAACCGTTCGTTTACAGTAAGGGTTTTCATTTTGAGGTTTCACTCTGTTTTCTCCTATAGGGATACATGTAATTTAACTCTAAATCCAACACAGTTTGGGCTAGCTCTTTGAAACTTGACACAATAAAGCAGTTTCAAGTTCTATCTCTATGGTGTGTTTGCTGTTGATGTAGCCCTAAGCAGAGACTGGCGAAAATCAATTTCATGGAAAGTGGTTTCTAAGCCGCCAAAAAACTACGAGTTGCCTGAAATCTCAGCCAACATTTTTTCACCCAATCTTGATGATTATTTCAGGTAATGATCAGTACACCAAAACCACTTGGCTCACCAAATTTCGTTCTCCTAGGTTAAATCATTCCTTTGCTGTAACCGTTTTCATTTTTAGGTTTCACTCTGTTTTCTCCTATAGGGATACATGTAGTTGGAAGTCTAAATGAAACACGGTTTGTGCTAGCTCTTTGAAACTTGACACAATAAAGCAGTTTCAAGTTCTATCTCTATGGTTTGTTTGCTGTTGATGTAGCCCTAAGCAGAGACTGGTGAAAATCACTTTCATGGAAAGGGGTTGCCAAGCTTCCAAAAAACTACGAGTTCCCTGAAATCTCAGCAAACATTTTTTCTCCCAATCTTGATGATTCTTTCAGGTAATGATCAGTACACCAAAACCACTTGGCTAACCAAATTTCGTTAGTCTAGTTTAAACCGTTTGTTTGTAGTAACCATTTTCATTTTTAGGTTTAACTCTGTTTTCAAACATTTTTTCACCCAATCTTGATGATTCTTTCAGGTAATGATCACTACACCAAAACCAATTGGTTGACCAAATTTCGTTCTTCTAGGTTAAACCGTTCGTTTGCAGTAACCGTTTTCATTTTTAGGTTTCACTCTGTTTTCTCCTATAGGGATACATGTATTTGGAACTCTAAATGAAACACGGTTTGTGCTAGCTCTTTGAAACTTGACACAATAAAGCAGTTTCAAGTTCTATCTCTATGGTTTGTTTGCTGTTGATGTAGCCCTAAGCATAGACTTGCAAAAATCAATCTCATGGAAAGGGGTTGCCAAGCTTCCAAAAAACTACGAGTTGCCTGAAATCTCAGCAAACATTTTTTCACCCAATCTTGATGATTCTTTCAGGTAATGATCACTACAACAAAACCACTAGGCTCACCAAATTTCGTTCTTCTAGGTTAAACCGTTCGTTTGCAGTAACCGTTTTCATTTTTATGTTTCACTCTGTTTTCTCCTATAGGGATACATGTATTTGGAACTCTAAATCAAACACGGTTTGTGCTAGCTCTTTGAAACTTGACACAATAAAGCAGTTTCAAGTTCTATCTCTATGGTTTGTTTGCTGTTGATGTAGCCCTAAGCAGAGAGTGGCGAAAATCACATTCACGGAAAGGGGTTGCCAAGCTTCAAAAAAAATACGAGTTGCCTGAAATCTCAGCAAACATTTTTTCACCCAATCTTGATGATTCTTTCAGGTAATGATCAGTACACCAAAACCACTTTTCTCACCAAATTTCGTTCTTCTAGGTTAAACAGTTCGTTTGCAGTAACCGTTTTTATTTTTAGGTTTCACTCTGATTTCTCCTATAGGGATACATGTATTTGGAACTCTAAATGAAACACGGTTTGTGCTAGCTCTTTGAAACTTGACACAATAAAGCAGGTTCAAGTTCTATCTCTATGGTTTGTTTGCTGTTGATGTAGCCCTAAGCAGAGAGTGGCGAAAATCACTTTCATGGAAAGGGGTTGCCAAGCTTCCAAAAAACGACGAGTTGCCTGAAATCTCAGCAAACATTTTTTCACCCAATCTTGATGATTCTTTCAGGTAATGATCACTACAACAAAACCACTTGGCTCACCAAATTTCATTCTTCTAGGTTAAACCGTTCGTTTGCAGTAACCGTTTTCATTTTTAGGTTTCACTCTGTTTTCTCCTATAGGGATACATGTATTTGGAACTCTAAATCAAACACGGTTTGTGCTAGCTCTTTGAAACTTGACACAATAAAGCAGTTTCAAGTTCTATCTCTATGGTTTGTTTGCTGTTGATGTAGCCCTAAGCAGAGAGTGGCGAAAATCACTTTCATGGAAAGGGGTTGCCAAGCTTCCAAAAAACTACGAGTTGCCTGAAATCTCAGCCAACATTTTTTCACCCAATCTTGATGATTCTTTCAGGTAATGATGAGTACACCAAAACCACTTGGCTCACCAAATTTCATTCTTCTAGGTTAAACCGTTCGTTTACAGTAACCGTTTTCATTTTGAGGTTTCACTCTGTTTTCTCCTATAGGGATACATGTAATTTAACTCTAAATCAAACACAGTTTGGGCTAGCTCTTTGAAACTTGACACAATAAGCAGTTTCAAGTTCTATCTCTATGGTGTGTTTGCTGTTGATGTAGCCCTAAGCAGAGACTGGCAAAAATCACTTTCATGGAAAGAGGTTGCCAAGCTTCCAAAAAACTACGAGTTGCCTGAAATCTCAGCCAACATTTTTTCACCCAATCTTGATGATTATTTCAGGTAATGATCAGTACACCAAAACCACTTGGCTCACCAAATTTCGTTCTTCTAGGTTAAATCACTCCTTTGCTGTAACCGTTTTCATTTTTAGGTTTCACTCTGTTTTCTCCTATAGGGATACATGTAGTTGGAAGTCTAAATGAAACACGGTTTGTGCTAGCTCTTTGAAACTTGACACAATAAAGCAGTTTCAAGTTCTATCTCTATGGTTTGTTTGCTGTTGATGTAGCCCTAAGCAGAGACTGGTGAAAATCACTTTCATGGAAAGGGGTTGCCAAGCTTTCAAAAAACTACGAGTTCCCTGAAATCTCAGCAAACATTTTTTTCACCCAATCGTGATGATTCTTTCAGGTAATGATCAGTACACCAAAACCACTTGGCTAACCAAATTTCGTTAGTCTAGTTTAAACCGTTTGTTTGCAGTAACCGTTTTCATTTTTAGGTTTCACTCTGTTTTCAAACATTTTTTCACCCAATCTTTATGATTCTTTCAGGTAATGATCACTACACCAAAACCACTTGGCTCAACAAATTTCGTTCTTCTAGGTTAAACCGTTCGTTTGCAGTAACCGTTTTCATTTTTAGGTTTCACTCGGTTTTCTCCTATATGGTTACATATAGTTGGAACTCTAAATGAAACACTGTTTGTGCTAGCTCTTTGAAACTTGACACAATATAGCAGTTGCAAGTTCTATCTCTATGGTTTGTTTGCTGTTGATGTAGCCCTAAGCAGAGAGTGGCGAAAATCACTTTCATGGAAAGGGGTTGCCAAGCTTCCAAAAAACTACGAGTTGCCTGAAATCTCAGCCAACATTTTTTCACCCAATCTTGATGATTCTTTCAGGTAATGATGAGTACACCAAAACCACTTGGCTCACCAAATTTCATTCTTCTAGGTTAAACCGTTCGTTTACAGTAACCGTTTTCATTTTGAGGTTTCACTCTGTTTTCTCCTATAGGGATACATGTAATTTAACTCTAAATCAAACACAGTTTGGGCTAGCTCTTTGAAACTTGACACAATAAAGCAGTTTCAAGTTTTATCTCTATGGTGTGTTTGCTGTTGATGTAGCCCTAAGCAGAGACTGGCAAAAATCACTTTCATGGAAAGGGGTTGCCAAGCCTCCAAAAAACTACGAGTTGCCTGAAATCTCAGCCAACATTTTTTCACCCAATCTTGATGATTATTTCAGGTAATGATCAGTACACCAAAACCACTTGGCTCACCAAATTTCGTTCTTCTAGGTTAAATCATTCCTTTGCTGTAACCGTTTTCATTTTTAGGTTTCACTCTGTTTTCTCCTATAGGGATACATGTAGTTGGAAGTCTAAATGAAACACGGTTTGTGCTAGCTCTTTGAAACTTGACACAATAAAGCAGTTTCAAGTTCTATCTCTATGGTTTGTTTGCTGTTGATGTAGCCCTAAGCAGAGACTGGTGAAAATCACTTTCATGGAAAGGGGTTGCCAAGCTTTCAAAAAACTACGAGTTCCCTGAAATCTCAGCAAACATTTTTTTCACCCAATCGTGATGATTCTTTCAGGTAATGATCAGTACACCAAAACCACTTGGCTAACCATATATCGTTAGTCTAGTTTAAACCGTTTGTTTGCAGTAACCGTTTTCATTTTTAGGTTTCACTCTGTTTTCAAACATTTTTTCACCCAATCTTGATGATTCTTTCAGGTAATGATCACTACACCAAAACCACTTGGCTGACCAAATTTCGTTCTTCTAGGTTAAACCGTTCGTTTGCAGTAACCGTTTTCATTTTTAGGTTTCACTCGGTTTTCTCCTATATGAATACATATAGTTGGAACTCTAAATGAAACACGGTTTGTGCTAGCTCTTTGAAACTTGACACAATATAGCAGTTGCAAGTTCTATCTCTATGGTTTGTTTGCTGTTGATGTAGCCCTAAGCAGAGACTGGCGAAAATCACTTTCATGGAAAGGGGTTGCCAAGCTTCCAAAAAACTACGAGTTTCCTGAAATCTCAGCCAACATTTTTTCACAAAATCGTGATGAATCTTTCAGGTAATGATCAGTACACCAAAACCACTTGGCTCACCAAATTTCGTTCATCTAGGTTAAACCGTTCGTTTGCAGTAACCATTTTCATTTTTAGGTTTCACTCTGTTTTCTCCTATAGGGATATATGTATTTGGAACTCTAAATCAAAACACGGTTTGCGCTAGCTCTTTGAAACATGACACAGTAAAGCAGTTTCAAGTTCTATCTCTATAGTTTGTTTGCTGTTGATGTAGCCCTAAGCAGAGACTGGCGAAAATCACTTTCATGGAAAGGGGTTGCCAAGCTTCCAAAACACTACGAGTTTCCTGAAATCTCAGCAAACATTTTTTCACCCAATCTTGATGATTTTTTCAGGTAATGATCAGTATACCAAAACCACTTGGCTCACCAAATTTCGTTCTTCTAGGTTCAACCGTTCGTTTGCAGTAACCGTTTTCATTTTTAGGTTTCACTCTGTTTTCTCCTATAGGGATACATGTATTTGGAACTCTAAATCAAACACAGTTTGTGCTAGCTCTTTGAAACTTGACACAATAAAGAAGTTTCAAGTTCTATCTCTATGGTTTGTTTGCTGTTGATGTAGTCCTAAGTAGAGACTGGCGAAAATCACTTTCATGGAAAGAGGTTGCCAAGCTTCCAAAACACTACGAGTTGCCTGAAATCTCAGCCAACATTTTTTCACCCAATCTTGATGATTCTTTCAGGTAATGATCAGTACACAAAAAACCCCTTGGCTCACCAAATTTCGTTCTTCTATGTTAAACCGTTTGTTTGCAGTAACCGTTTTTCATTTTTAGGTTTCACTTTGTTATCTCCTATAGGGATACATGTATTTGGAACTCTAAATCAAACACGGTTTGTGCAAGCTCCTTGAAACGTAACACATTAAAGCAGTTTCAAGTTCTATATCTATGGTTTGTTTGCTGTTGATGTAGCCCTAAGCAGAGACTGGCGAAAATCACTTTCATGGAAAGGGATTGCCAATCTTCCAAAAAACTACGAGTTTCCTGAAATCTCAGCAAACATTTATTCACCCAATCTTGATGATTCTTTCAGGTAATGATCACTACACCAAAATCACTTGGCTCACCAAATTTCGTTCTTCTAGGTTAAATCGTTCGTTTGCAGTAACCGTTTTCATTTTTAGGTTTCACTCTGTTTTCTCCTATAGGGATACATGTAGTTGGAACTCTAAATGAAACAAGGTTTGTGCTAGCTCTTTGACACTTGACACAATAAAGCAGTTTTCAAGTTCTATCTTTATGGTTTGTTTGCTGTTGATGTAGCCCTAAGCAGAGACTGGTGAAAATCACTTTCATGGAAAGGGGTTGCCAAGCTTCCAAAAAACTAACGAGTTCCCTGAAATCTCAGCAAACATTTTTTAACCCAATCGTGATGATTCTTTCAGGTAATGATCAGTACACCAAAACCACTTGGCTTACCAAATTTCGTTAGTCTAGTTTAAACCGTTTGTTTGCAGTAACCGTTTTCATTTTTAGGTTTCACTCTGTTTTCAAACATTTTTTCACCCAATCTTTATGATTCTTTCAGGTAATGATCACTACACCAAAACCACTTGGCTGACCAAATTTCGTTCTTCTAGGTTAAAACCGTTCGTTTGCAGTAACCGTTTTCATTTTTAGGTTTCACTCGGTTTTCTCCTATATGGTTACATATAGTTGGAACTCTAAATGAAACACTGTTTGTGCTAGCTCTTTGAAACTTGACACAATATAGCAGTTGCAAGTTCTATCTCTATGGTTTGTTTGCTGTTGATGTAGCCCTAAGCAGAGAGTGGCGAAAATCACTTTCATGGAAAGGGGTTGCCAAGCTTCCAAAAAACTACGAGTTGCCTGAAATCTCAGCCAACATTTTTTCACCCAATCTTGATGATTCTTTCAGGTAATGATGAGTACACCAAAACCACTTGGCTCACCAAATTTCATTCTTCTAGGTTAAACCGTTCGTTTACAGTAACCGTTTTCATTTTGAGGTTTCACTCTGTTTTCTCCTATAGGGATACATGTAATTTAACTCTAAATCAAACACAGTTTGGGCTAGCTCTTTGAAACTTGACACAATAAGCAGTTTCAAGTTCTATCTCAATGGTGTGTTTGCTGTTGATGTAGCCCTAAGCAGAGACTGGCAAAAATCACTTTCATGGAAAGAGGTTGCCAAGCTTCCAAAAAACTACGAGTTGCCTGAAATCTCAGCCAACATTTTTTCACCCAATCTTGATGATTATTTCAGGTAATGATCAGTACACCAAAACCACTTGGCTCACCAAATTTCGTTCTTCTAGGTTAAATCACTCCTTTGCTGTAACCGTTTTCATTTTTAGGTTTCACTCTGTTTTCTCCTATAGGGATACATGTAGTTGGAAGTCTAAATGAAACACGGTTTGTGCTAGCTCTTTGAAACTTGACACAATAAAGCAGTTTCAAGTTCTATCTCTATGGTTTGTTTGCTGTTGATGTAGCCCTAAGCAGAGACTGGTGAAAATCACTTTCATGGAAAGGGGTTGCCAAGCTTTCAAAAAACTACGAGTTCCCTGAAATCTCAGCAAACATTTTTTTCACCCAATCGTGATGATTCTTTCAGGTAATGATCAGTACACCAAAACCACTTGGCTAACCAAATTTCGTTAGTCTAGTTTAAACCGTTTGTTTGCAGTAACCGTTTTCATTTTTAGGTTTCACTCTGTTTTCAAACATTTTTTCACCCAATCTTTATGATTCTTTCAGGTAATGATCAGTACACCAAAACCACTTGGCTGACCAAATTTCGTTCTTCTAGGTTAAACCGTTCGTTTGCAGTAACCGTTTTCATTTTTAGGTTTCACTCGGTTTTCTCCTATATGGTTACATATAGTTGGAACTCTAAATGAAACACTGTTTGTGCTAGCTCTTTGAAACTTGACACAATATAGCAGTTGCAAGTTCTATCTCTATGGTTTGTTTGCTGTTGATGTAGCCCTAAGCAGAGAGTGGCGAAAATCACTTTCATGGAAAGGGGTTGCCAAGCTTCCAAAAAACTACGAGTTGCCTGAAATCTCAGCCAACATTTTTTCACCCAATCTTGATGATTCTTTCAGGTAATGATGAGTACACCAAAACCACTTGGCTCACCAAATTTCATTCTTCTAGTTTAAACCGTTCGTTTACAGTAACCGTTTTCATTTTGAGGTTTCACTCTGTTTTCTCCTATAGGGATACATGTAATTTAACTCTAAATCAAACACAGTTTGGGCTAGCTCTTTGAAACTTGACACAATAAAGCAGTTTCAAGTTTTATCTCTATGGTGTGTTTGCTGTTGATGTAGCCCTAAGCAGAGACTGGCGAAAATCACTTTCATGGAAAGGGGTTGCCAAGCTTCCAAAAAACTACGAGTTGCCTGAAATCTCAGCCAACATTTTTTCACAAAATCGTGATGAATCTTTCAGGTAATGATCAGTACACCAAAACCACTTGGCTCACCAAATTTCGTTCATCTAGGTTAAACCGTTCGTTTGCAGTAACCATTTTCATTTTTAGGTTTCACTCTGTTTTCTCCTATAGGGATATATGTATTTGGAACTCTAAATCAAACACGGTTTGCGCTAGCTCTTTGAAACATGACACAGTAAAGCAGTTTCAAGTTCTATCTCTATAGTTTGTTTGCTGTTGATGTAGCCCTAAGCAGAGACTGGCGAAAATCACTTTCATGGAAAGGTTTTGCCAAGCTTCCAAAACACTACGAGTTTCCTGAAATCTCAGCAAACATTTTTTCACCCAATCTTGATGATTTTTTCAGGTAATGATCAGTATACCAAAACCACTTGGCTCACCAAATTTCGTTCTTCTAGGTTCAACCGTTCGTTTGCAGTAACCGTTTTCATTTTTAGGTTTCACTCTGTTTTCTCCTATAGGGATACATGTAGTTGGAACTCTAAATCAAACACAGTTTGTGCTAGCTCTTTGAAACTTGACACAATAAAGAAGTTTCAAGTTCTATCTCTATGGTTTGTTTGCTGTTGATGTAGTCCTAAGTAGAGACTGGCGAAAATCACTTTCATGGAAAGAGGTTGCCAAGCTTCCAAAACACTACGAGTTGCCTGAAATCTCAGCCAACATTTTTTCACCCAATCTTGATGATTCTTTCAGGTAATGATCAGTACACCAAAACCCCTTGGCTCACCAAATTTCGTTCTTCTATGTTAAACCGTTTGTTTGCAGTAACCGTTTTTCATTTTTAGGTTTCACTTTGTTATCTCCTATAGGGATACATGTATTTGGAACTCTAAATCAAACACGGTTTGTGCAAGCTCCTTGAAACGTAACACATTAAAGCAGTTTCAAGTTCTATATCTATGGTTTGTTTGCTGTTGATGTAGCCCTAAGCAGAGACTGGCGAAAATCACTTTCATGGAAAGGGATTGCCAATCTTCCAAAAAACTACGAGTTTCCTGAAATCTCAGCAAACATTTATTCACCCAATCTTGATGATTCTTTCAGGTAATGATCACTACACCAAAATCACTTGGCTCACCAAATTTCGTTCTTCTAGGTTAAATCGTTCGTTTGCAGTAACCGTTTTCATTTTTAGGTTTCACTCTGTTTTCTCCTATAGGGATACATGTAGTTGGAACTCTAAATGAAACAAGGTTTGTGCTAGCTCTTTGACACTTGACACAATAAAGCAGTTTCAAGTTCTATCTTTATGGTTTGTTTGCTGTTGATGTAGCCCTAAGCAGAGACTGTGAAAATCACTTTCATGGAAAGGGGTTGCCAAGCTTCCAAAAAACTACGAGTTCCCTGAAATCTCAGCAAACATTTTTTAACCCAATCGTGATGATTCTTTCAGGTAATGATCAGTACACCAAAACCACTTGGCTTACCAAATTTCGTTCGTCTAGGTTAAACCGTTTGTTTGCAGTAACCGTTTTCATTTTTAGGTTTCACTCTGTTTTCAACATTTTTCACCCAATCTTGATGATTCTTTCAGGTAATGATCACTACACCAAAACCACTTGGCTCACCAAATTTCGTTCTTCTAGGTTAAACCGTTCGTTTGCAGTAACCGTTTTCATTTTTAGGTTTAACTCTGTTTCTTCCTATATGGATACATGTATTTGGAACTCTAAATGAAACACGGTTTGTGCTAGCTCTTTGAAACTTGACACAATAAAGCAGTTTCAAGTTCTATCTCTATGGTTTGTTTGCTGTTGATGTAGCCCTAAGCAGAGACTGGCGAAAATCACTTTCATGGAAAGGGGTTGCCAAGCTTCCAAAAAAATACGAGTTCCCTAAAATCTCAGCAAACATTTTTTCACCCAATCTTGATGATTCTTTCAGGTAATGATCAGTACACCAAAACCACTTGGCTTACCAAATTTCGTTCGTCTAGGTTAAACCGTTTGTTTGCAGTAACCATTTTTCTTTTTTAGGTTTCACTCTGTTTTCTCCTATAGGGATACATGTATTTGGAACTCTAAATCAAACACGTTTTGTGCTAGCTCTTTGAAACTTGACACAATAAAGCAGTTTCAAGTTCTATCTCTATGGTTTGTTTGCTGTTGATGTAGCCCTAAGCAGAGACTGGCGAAAATCACTTTAATGGAAAGGGGTTGCCAAGCTTCCAAAAAACTACGAGTTGCCTGAACTCTCAGCCAACATTTTTTCACCCAATCGTGATGAATCTTTCAGGTAATGATCAGTACACGAAAACCACTTGGCTCACCAAATTTCGTTCTTCTAGGTTAAACCGTTCGTTTGGAGTAACCATATTCATTTTTAGGTTTCACTCTGTTTTCTCCTATAGGGATACATGTACTTGGAACTATAACTCAAACACGGTTTGTGCTAGCTCTTTGAAACGTGACACAATAAAGCAGTTTCAACTTCTATCTCTATAGTTTGTTTGCTGTTGATGTAGCCCTAAGAAGAGACTGGCGAAAATCACTTTCATGGAAAGGGGTTGCCAAGCTTCCAATAAACTACAAGTGGCCTGAAATCTCAGCAAACATTTTTTCACCCAATCTTGATGATTCTTTCAGGTAATGATCAGTACAACAAAACCACTTGGCTCACCAAATTTCATTCTTCTAGGTTAAACCGTTCGTTTGCAGTAACCGTTTTCATTTTTAGGTTTCACTCTGTTTTCTCCTATAGGGATACATTTATTTGGAACTCTAATTCAAACACGGTTTGTGCTAGCACTTTGAAACTTGACACAATAAAGCAGTTTCAAGTTCTATCTCCATGGTTTGTTTGCTGTTGATGTAGCCCTAAGGAGAGACTGGCGAAAATCACTTTCATGGAAAGGGGTTGCCAAGCTTCCAAAAAACTACGAATTGCCTGAAATCTCAGCAAACATGTTTTCACCCAATCTTGATGATTCTTTCAGGTAATGATCAGTACACCAAAACCACTTGGCTCACCAAATTTCGTTCTTCTAGGTTAAACCGTTCGTTTGCTGTAACCGTTTTCATTTTTAGGTTTCACTGTTTTTTCCTATAGGAATACATGTATTTGGAACCCTAAATCAAACACGGTTTTTGCTAGCTCTTTGAAACTTGACACAATAAAGCAGTTTCAAGTTCTATCTCTATGGTTTGTTTGCTGTTGATGTAGCCCTAAGCAGAGAGTGGCGAAAATCACTTTCATGGAAAGGGGTTGCCAAGCTTCCAAAAAACTACAAGTTGCCTGAAATCTCAGCAAACATTTTTTCACCCAATCTTGATGATTCTTTCAGGTAATGATCACTACAACAAAACCACTAGGCTCACCAAATTTCATTCTTCTAGGTTAAACCGTTCGTTTGCAGTAACCGTTTTCATTTTTAGGTTTCACTCTGTTTTCTCCTATAGGGATACATGTATTTGGAACTCTAAATCAAACACGGTTTGTGCTAGCTCTTTGAAACGTGACACAATAAAGCAGTATCAAGTTCTATCTCTATAGTTTGTTTGCTGTTGATGTAGCCCTAAGCAGAGACTGGCGAAAATCACTTTCATTGATAGTGGTTGCCAAGCTTCCAATAAACTACGTGTTGCCTGAAATCTCAGCAAGCATTTTTTCACCCAATCTTGATGATTTTTTCAGGTAATGATCAGTATACCAAAACCACTTGGCTCACCAAATTTAGTTCTTCTAGGTTCAACCGTTCGTTTGCAGTAACCGTTTTCATTTTTAGGTTTCACTCTGTTTTCTCCTATAGGGATACATGTATTTGGAACTCTAAATCAAACACGGTTTGTGCTAGCTCTTTGAAACTTGACACAATAAAGAAGTTTCAAGTTCTGTCTCTATGGTTTGTTTGCTGTTGATGTAGCCCTAAGTAGAGACTGGCGAAAATCACTTTCATGGAAAGGGGTTGCCAAGCTTCCAAAACACTACGAGTTGCCTGAAATCTCAGCAAACATTTTTTCACCCAATCTTGATGATTCTTTCAGGTAATGATCAGTACACCAAAACCCCTTTTCTCACTAAATTTCGTTCTTCTAGATTAAACCGTTAGTTTGCAGTAACCGTATTTCATTTTTAGGTTTCACTCTGTTATCTCCTATAGGGATACATGTATTTGGAACTCTAAATCAAACACGGTTTGTGCAAGCTCTTTGAAACGTGACACAATAAAGCAGTTTCAAGTTCTATATCTATGGTTTGTTTGCTGTTGATGTAGCCCTAAGCAGAGACTATCGAAAATCACTTTCATGGAAAGGGATTGCCAAGCTTCCAAAAAACTACGAGTTGCCTGAAATCTCAGCAAACATTTTTTCACCCAATCTTGATGATTATTTCAGGTAATGATCAGTACACCAAAACCACTTGGCTCACCATATTTCGTTCTTCTAGGTTAAACCGTTCGTTTGCAGTAACCGTTTTCATTTTTAGGTTTCACTCTGTTTTCTCCTATAGGGATACATGTATTTGGAACTCTAAATCAAACACGGTTTGTGCTAGCTCTTTGAAACATGACACAATAAAGCAGTTTCAAGTTCTATCTCCATGGTTTGTTTGCTGTTGATGTAGCCCTAAGGAGAGACTGGCGAAAATCACTTTCATGGAAAGGGGTTGCCAAGCTTCCAAAAAACTACGAGTTTCCTGAAATCTCAGCAAACATTTTTTCACCCAATCTTGATGATTCTTCCAGGTAATGATCAGTACACCAAACCACTTGGCTCACCAAATTTCGTTCTTCTAGGTTAAACCGTTCGTTTGCAGTAACTGTTTTTATTTTTCGGTTTCACTCTGTTTTCTCCTATAGTGATACATGTATTTGGAACTCTAAATGAAACACGGTTTGTGCTAGCTCTTTGAAACTTGACACAATAAAGCAGTTTCAAGTTCTATCTCTATGTTTTGTTTGCTGTTGATGTAGCCCTAAGCAGAGACTGGCAAAAATCACTTTCATGGAAAGGGGTTGCCAAGCTTCCAAAAAACTACGAGTTGCCTGAAATCTCAGCAAACATTTTTTCACCCAATCTTGATGATTCTTTCAGGTAATGATCAGTACACCAAAACAACTTGGCTCACCAAATTTCGTTCTTCTAGGTTAAACCGTTCGTTTGCAGTAACCGTTTTCATTTTTAGGTTTCACTCTGTTTTCTCCTATAGGGATACATGTATTTGGAACTCTAAATCAAACAAGGTTTGTGCTAGCTCTTTGAAACTTGACACAATAAAGCAGTTTCAAGTTCTATCTCTATGGTTTGTTTACTGTTGATGTAGCACTAAGCATAGACTTGCAAAAATCAATCTCATGGAAAGGGGTTGCCAAGCTTCCAAAAAACTACGAGTTGCCTGAAATCTCAGCAAATATTTTTTCACCCAATCTTGATGATTCTTTCAGGTAATGATCAATACAACAAAACCACTAGGCTCACCAAATTTCATTCTTCTAGGTTAAACCGTTCGTTTGCAGTAACTGTTTTCATTTTTAGGTTTCACTCTGTTTTCTCCAATAGGGATACATGTATTTGGAACTCTAAATCAAACACGGTTTGTGCTAGCTCTTTGAAACTTGACACAATAAAGCAGTTTCAAGTTCTATCTCTATGGTTTGTTTGCTGTTGATGTAGCCCTAAGCAGAGAGTGGCGAAAATCACTTTCATGGAAAGTGGTTGCCAAGCTTCAAAAAAAATACGAGTTGCCTGAAATCTCAGCAAACATTTTTTCACCCAATCTTGATGATTCTTTCAGGTAATGATCAGTACACCAAAACCACTTGGCTCACCAAATTTCGTTATTCTAGGTTAAACAGTTCGTTTGCAGTAACCGTTTTTATTTTTAGGTTTCACTCTGATTTTTCCTATACGGATACATGTATTTGGAACTCTAAATGAAACACGGTTTGTGCTAGCTCTTTGAAACTTGACACAATAAAGCAGTTTCAAGTTCTATCTCTATGGTTTGTTTGCTGTTGATGTAGCCCTAAGCAGAGACTGGCGAAAATCACTTTCATGGAAAGGGGTTGCCAAGCTTCCAAAAACCTACGAGTTGCCTGAAATATCAGCAAACATTTTTTCACCCAATCTTGATGATTCTTCAAGGTAATGATCAGTACACCAAACCACTTGGCTCACCAAATTTCGTTCTTCTAGGTTAAACCGTTCGTTTGCAGTAACTGTTTTTATTTTTAGGTTTCACTCTGTTTTCTCCTATAATGATACATGTATTTGGAACTCTAAATGAAACACGGTTTGTGCTAGCTCTTTGAAACTTGACACAATAAAGCAGTTTCAAGTTCTATCTCTATGGTTTGTTTGCTGTTGATGTAGCCCTAAGAAGAGAGTGGCAAAAATCACTTTCATGGAAAGGGGTTGCCAAGCTTCCAAAAAACTACGAGTTGCCTGAAATCTCAGCAAACATTTTTTAACCCAATCTTGATGATTCTTTCAGGTAATGATCAGTACACCAAAACCACTTGGCTCACCAAATTTCGTTCTTCTAGGTTAAACCGTCGTTTGCAGTAACCGTTTTCATTTTTAGGTTTCACTCTGTTTTCTCCTATAGGGATACATGTATTTGGAACTCTAAATCAAACACGGTTTGTGCTAACTCTTTGAAACTTGACACAATAAAGCAGTTTCACGTTCTATCTCTATGGTTTGTTTGCTGTTGATGTAGCCCCAAGCAGAGACTGGCGAAAATCACTTTCATAGAAAGGGGTTGCCAAGCTTCCAAAAAACTACGAGTTTCCTGAAATCTCAGCCAACATTTTTTCACCCAATCTTGATGATTCTTTCAGGTAATGATGAGTACACCAAAACCACTTGGCTCACCAAATTTCGTTCTTCTAGGTTAAACCGTTCGTTTACAGTAAGGGTTTTCATTTTGAGGTTTCACTCTGTTTTCTCCTATAGGGATACATGTAATTTAACTCTAAATCCAACACAGTTTGGGCTAGCTCTTTGAAACTTGAAACAATAAAGCAGTTTTAAGTTCTATCTCTATGGTGTGTTTGCTGTTGATGTAGCCCTAAGCAGAGACTGGCGAAAATCAATTTCATGGAAAGTGGTTTCTAAGCCGCCAAAAAACTACGAGTTGCCTGAAATCTCAGCCAACATTTTTTCACCCAATCTTGATGATTATTTCAGGTAATGATCAGTACACCAAAACCACTTGGCTCACCAAATTTCGTTCTTCTAGGTTAAATCATTCCTTTGCTGTAACCGTTTTCATTTTTAGGTTTCACTCTGTTTTCTCCTATAGGGATACATGTAGTTGGAAGTCTAAATGAAACACGGTTTGTGCTAGCTCTTTGAAACTTGACACAATAAAGCAGTTTCAAGTTCTATCTCTATGGTTTGTTTGCTGTTGATGTAGCCCTAAGCAGAGACTGGTGAAAATCACTTTCATGGAAAGGGGTTGCCAAGCTTCCAAAAAACTACGAGTTCCCTGAAATCTCAGCAAACATTTTTTCTCCCAATCTTGATGATTTTTTCAGGTAATGATCAGTACACCAAAACCACTTGGCTAACCAAATTTCGTTAGTCTAGTTTAAACCGTTTGTTTGTAGTAACCATTTTCATTTTTAGGTTTAACTCTGTTTTCAAACATTTTTTCACCCAATCTTGATGATTCTTTCAGGTAATGATCACTACACCAAAACCAATTGGTTGACCAAATTTCGTTCTTCTAGGTTAAACCGTTCGTTTGCAGTAACCGTTTTCATTTTTAGGTTTCACTCTGTTTTCTCCTATAGGGATACATGTATTTGGAACTCTAAATGAAACACGGTTTGTGCTAGCTCTTTGAAACTTGACACAATAAAGCAGTTTCAAGTTCTATCTCTATGGTTTGTTTGCTGTTGATGTAGCCCTAAGCATAGACTTGCAAAAATCAATCTCATGGAAAGGGGTTGCCAAGCTTCCAAAAAACTACGAGTTGCCTGAAATCTCAGCAAACATTTTTTCACCCAATCTTGATGATTCTTTCAGGTAATGATCACTACAACAAAACCACTAGGCTCACCAAATTTCGTTCTTCTAGGTTAAACCGTTCGTTTGCAGTAACCGTTTTCATTTTTATGTTTCACTCTGTTTTCTCCTATAGGGATACATGTATTTGGAACTCTAAATCAAACACGGTTTGTGCTAGCTCTTTGAAACTTGACACAATAAAGCAGTTTCAAGTTCTATCTCTATGGTTTGTTTGCTGTTGATGTAGCCCTAAGCAGAGAGTGGCGAAAATCACATTCACGGAAAGGGGTTGCCAAGCTTCAAAAAAAATACGAGTTGCCTGAAATCTCAGCAAACATTTTTTCACCCAATCTTGATGATTCTTTCAGGTAATGATCAGTACACCAAAACCACTTTTCTCACCAAATTTCGTTCTTCTAGGTTAAACAGTTCGTTTGCAGTAACCGTTTTTATTTTTAGGTTTCACTCTGATTTCTCCTATAGGGATACATGTATTTGGAACTCTAAATGAAACACGGTTTGTGCTAGCTCTTTGAAACTTGACACAATAAAGCAGGTTCAAGTTCTATCTCTATGGTTTGTTTGCTGTTGATGTAGCCCTAAGCAGAGAGTGGCGAAAATCACTTTCATGGAAAGGGGTTGCCAAGCTTCCAAAAAACGACGAGTTGCCTGAAATCTCAGCAAACATTTTTTCACCCAATCTTGATGATTCTTCCAGGTAATGATCAGTACACCAAACCACTTGGCTCACCAAATTTCGTTCTTCTAGGTTAAATCATTCCTTTGCTGTAACCGTTTTCATTTTTAGGTTTCACTCTGTTTTCTCCTATAGGGATACATGTAGTTGGAAGTCTAAATGAAACACGGTTTGTGCTAGCTCTTTGAAACTTGACACAATAAAGCAGTTTCAAGTTCTATCTCTATGGTTTGTTTGCTGTTGATGTAGCCCTAAGCAGAGACTGGTGAAAATCACTTTCATGGAAAGGGGTTGCCAAGCTTCCAAAAAACTACGAGTTCCCTGAAATCTCAGCAAACATTTTTTCTCCCAATCTTGATGATTTTTTCAGGTAATGATCAGTACACCAAAACCACTTGGCTAACCAAATTTCGTTAGTCTAGTTTAAACCGTTTGTTTGTAGTAACCATTTTCATTTTTAGGTTTAACTCTGTTTTCAAACATTTTTTCACCCAATCTTGATGATTCTTTCAGGTAATGATCACTACACCAAAACCAATTGGTTGACCAAATTTCGTTCTTCTAGGTTAAACCGTTCGTTTGCAGTAACCGTTTTCATTTTTAGGTTTCACTCTGTTTTCTCCTATAGGGATACATGTATTTGGAACTCTAAATGAAACACGGTTTGTGCTAGCTCTTTGAAACTTGACCCAATAAAGCAGTTTCAAGTTCTATCTCTATGGTTTGTTTGCTGTTGATGTAGTCCTAAGCATAGACTTGCAAAAATCAATCTCATGGAAAGGGGTTGCCAAGCTTCCAAAAAACTACGAGTTGCCTGAAATCTCAGCAAACATTTTTTCACCCAATCTTGATGATTCTTTCAGGTAATGATCACTACAACAAAACCACTAGGCTCACCAAATTTCGTTCTTCTAGGTTAAACCGTTCGTTTGCAGTAACCGTTTTCATTTTTATGTTTCACTCTGTTTTCTCCTATAGGGATACATGTATTTGGAACTCTAAATCAAACACGGTTTGTGCTAGCTCTTTGAAACTTGACACAATAAAGCAGTTTCAAGTTCTATCTCTATGGTTTGTTTGCTGTTGATGTAGCCCTAAGCAGAGAGAGGCGAAAATCACATTCACGGAAAGGGGTTGCCAAGCTTCAAAAAAAATACGAGTTGCCTGAAATCTCAGCAAACATGTTTTCACCCAATCTTGATGATTCTTTCAGGTAATGATCAGTACACCAAAACCACTTTTCTCACCAAATTTCGTTCTTCTAGGTTAAACAGTTCGTTTGCAGTAACCGTTTTTATTTTTAGGTTTCACTCTGATTTCTCCTATAGGGATACATGTATTTGGAACTCTAAATGAAACACGGTTTGTGCTAGCTCTTTGAAACTTGACACAATAAAGCAGGTTCAAGTTCTATCTCTATGGTTTGTTTGCTGTTGATGTAGCCCTAAGCAGAGAGTGGCGAAAATCACTTTCATGGAAAGGGGTTGCCAAGCTTCCAAAAAACGACGAGTTGCCTGAAATCTCAGCAAACATTTTTTCACCCAATCTTGATGATTCTTTCAGGTAATGATCACTACAACAAAACCACTTGGCTCACCAAATTTCATTCTTCTAGGTTAAACCGTTCGTTTGCAGTAACCGTTTTCATTTTTAGGTTTCACTCTGTTTTCTCCTATAGGGATACATGTATTTGGAACTCTAAATCAAACACGGTTTGTGCTAGCTCTTTGAAACTTGACACAATAAAGCAGTTTCAAGTTCTATCTCTATGGTTTGTTTGCTGTTGATGTAGCCCTAAGCAGAGAGTGGCGAAAATCACTTTCATGGAAAGGGGTTGCCAAGCTTCCAAAAAACTACGAGTTGCCTGAAATCTCAGCCAACATTTTTTCACCCAATCTTGATGATTCTTTCAGGTAATGATGAGTACACCAAAACCACTTGGCTCACCAAATTTCATTCTTCTAGGTTAAACCGTTCGTTTACAGTAACCGTTTTCATTTTGAGGTTTCACTCTGTTTTCTCCTATAGGGATACATGTAATTTAACTCTAAATCAAACACAGTTTGGGCTAGCTCTTTGAAACTTGACACAATAAGCAGTTTCAAGTTCTATCTCTATGGTGTGTTTGCTGTTGATGTAGCCCTAAGCAGAGACTGGCAAAAATCACTTTCATGGAAAGAGGTTGCCAAGCTTCCAAAAAACTACGAGTTGCCTGAAATCTCAGCCAACATTTTTTCACCCAATCTTGATGATTATTTCAGGTAATGATCAGTACACCAAAACCACTTGGCTCACCAAATTTCGTTCTTCTAGGTTAAATCACTCCTTTGCTGTAACCGTTTTCATTTTTAGGTTTCACTCTGTTTTCTCCTATAGGGATACATGTAGTTGGAAGTCTAAATGAAACACGGTTTGTGCTAGCTCTTTGAAACTTGACACAATAAAGCAGTTTCAAGTTCTATCTCTATGGTTTGTTTGCTGTTGATGTAGCCCTAAGCAGAGACTGGTGAAAATCACTTTCATGGAAAGGGGTTGCCAAGCTTTCAAAAAACTACGAGTTCCCTGAAATCTCAGCAAACATTTTTTTCACCCAATCGTGATGATTCTTTCAGGTAATGATCAGTACACCAAAACCACTTGGCTAACCAAATTTCGTTAGTCTAGTTTAAACCGTTTGTTTGCAGTAACCGTTTTCATTTTTAGGTTTCACTCTGTTTTCAAACATTTTTTCACCCAATCTTTATGATTCTTTCAGGTAATGATCACTACACCAAAACCACTTGGCAGACCAAATTTCGTTTTTCTAGGTTAAACCGTTCGTTTGCAGTAACCGTTTTCATTTTTAGGTTTCACTCGGTTTTCTCCTATATGGTTACATATAGTTGGAACTCTAAATGAAACACGGTTTGTGCTAGCTCTTTGAAACTTGACACAATATAGCAGTTGCAAGTTCTATCTCTATGGTTTGTTTGCTGTTGATGTAGCCCTAAGCAGAGAGTGGCGAAAATCACTTTCATGGAAAGGGGTTGCCAAGCTTCCAAAAAACTACGAGTTGCCTGAAATCTCAGCCAACATTTTTTCACCCAATCTTGATGATTCTTTCAGGTAATGATGAGTACACCAAAACCACTTGGCTCACCAAATTTCATTCTTCTAGTTTAAACCGTTCGTTTACAGTAACCGTTTTCATTTTGAGGTTTCACTCTGTTTTCTCCTATAGGGATACATGTAATTTAACTCTAAATCAAACACAGTTTGGGCTAGCTCTTTGAAACTTGACACAATAAAGCAGTTTCAAGTTTTATCTCTATGGTGTGTTTGCTGTTGATGTAGCCCTAAGCAGAGACTGGCAAAAATCACTTTCATGGAAAGGGGTTGCCAAGCCTCCAAAAAACTACGAGTTGCCTGAAATCTCAGCCAACATTTTTTCACCCAATCTTGATGATTATTTCAGGTAATGATCAGTACACCAAAACCACTTGGCTCACCAAATTTCGTTCTTCTAGGTTAAATCATTCCTTTGCTGTAACCGTTTTCATTTTTAGGTTTCACTCTGTTTTCTCCTATAGGGATACATGTAGTTGGAAGTCTAAATGAAACACGGTTTGTGCTAGCTCTTTGAAACTTGACACAATAAAGCAGTTTCAAGTTCTATCTCTATGGTTTGTTTGCTGTTGATGTAGCCCTAAGCAGAGACTGGTGAAAATCACTTTCATGGAAAGGGGTTGCCAAGCGTTCAAAAAACTACGAGTTCCCTGAAATCTCAGCAAACATTTTTTTCACCCAATCGTGATGATTCTTTCAGGTAATGATCAGTACACCAAAACCACTTGGCTAACCATATATCGTTAGTCTAGTTTAAACCGTTTGTTTGCAGTAACCGTTTTCATTTTTAGGTTTCACTCTGTTTTCAAACATTTTTTCACCCAATCTTGATGATTCTTTCAGGTAATGATCACTACACCAAAACCACTTGGCTGACCAAATTTCGTTCTTCTAGGTTAAACCGTTCGTTTGCAGTAACCGTTTTCATTTTTAGGTTTCACTCGGTTTTCTCCTATATGGATACATATAGTTGGAACTCTAAATGAAACACGGTTTGTGCTAGCTCTTTGAAACTTGACACAATATAGCAGTTGCAAGTTCTATCTCTATGGTTTGTTTGCTGTTGATGTAGCCCTAAGCAGAGACTGGCGAAAATCACTTTCATGGAAAGGGGTTGCCAAGCTTCCAAAAAACTACGAGTTGCCTGAAATCTCAGCCAACATTTTTTCACAAAATCGTGATGAATCTTTCAGGTAATGATCAGTACACCAAAACCACTTGGCTCACCAAATTTCGTTCATCTAGGTTAAACCGTTCGTTTGCAGTAACCATTTTCATTTTTAGGTTTCACTCTGTTTTCTCCTATAGGGATATATGTATTTGGAACTCTAAATCAAACACGGTTTGCGCTAGCTCTTTGAAACATGACACAGTAAAGCAGTTTCAAGTTCTATCTCTATAGTTTGTTTGCTGTTGATGTAGCCCTAAGCAGAGACTGGCGAAAATCACTTTCATGGAAAGGGGTTGCCAAGCTTCCAAAACACTACGAGTTTCCTGAAATCTCAGCAAACATTTTTTCACCCAATCTTGATGATTTTTTCAGGTAATGATCAGTATACCAAAACCACTTGGCTCACCAAATTTCGTTCTTCTAGGTTCAACCGTTCGTTTGCAGTAACCGTTTTCATTTTTATGTTTCACTCTGTTTTCTCCTATAGGGATACATGTATTTGGAACTCTAAATCAAACACAGTTTGTGCTAGCTCTTTGAAACTTGACACAATAAAGAAGTTTCAAGTTCTATCTCTATGGTTTGTTTGCTGTTGATGTAGTCCTAAGTAGAGACTGGCGAAAATCACTTTCATGGAAAGAGGTTGCCAAGCTTCCAAAACACTACGAGTTGCCTGAAATCTCAGCCAACATTTTTTCACCCAATCTTGATGATTCTTTCAGGTAATGATCAGTACACCAAAACCCCTTGGCTCACCAAATTTCGTTCTTCTATGTTAAACCGTTTGTTTGCAGTAACCGTTTTTCATTTTTAGGTTTCACTTTGTTATCTCCTATAGGGATACATGTATTTGGAACTCTAAATCAAACACGGTTTGTGCAAGCTCCTTGAAACGTAACACATTAAAGCAGTTTCAAGTTCTATATCTATGGTTTGTTTGCTGTTGATGTAGCCCTAAGCAGAGACTGGCGAAAATCACTTTCATGGAAAGGGATTGCCAATCTTCCAAAAAACTACGAGTTTCCTGAAATCTCAGCAAACATTTATTCACCCAATCTTGATGATTCTTTCAGGTAATGATCACTACACCAAAATCACTTGGCTCACCAAATTTCGTTCTTCTAGGTTAAATCGTTCGTTTGCAGTAACCGTTTTCATTTTTAGGTTTCACTCTGTTTTCTCCTATAGGGATACATGTAGTTGAAACTCTAAATGAAACAAGGTCTGTGCTAGCTCTTTGACACTTGACACAATAAAGCAGTTTCAAGTTCTATCTTTATGGTTTGTTTGCTGTTGATGTAGCCCTAAGCAGAGACTGGTGAAAATCACTTTCATGGAAAGGGGTTGCCAAGCTTCCAAAAAACTACGAGTTCCCTGAAATCTCATCAAACATTTTTTAACCCAATCGTGATGATTCTTTCAGGTAATGATCAGTACACCAAAACCACTTGGCTTACCAAATTTCGTTCGTCTAGGTTAAACCGTTTGTTTGCAGTAACCGTTTTCATTTTTAGGTTTCACTCTGTTTTCAAACATTTTTTCACCCAATCTTGATGATTCTTTCAGGTAATGATCACTACACCAAAACCACTTGGCTCACCAAATTTCGTTCTTCTAGGTTAAACCGTTCGTTTGCAGTAACCGTTTTCATTTTTAGGTTTCACTCTGTTTCTTCCTATATGGATACATGTATTTGGAACTCTAAATGAAACATGGTTTGTGCTAGCTCTTTGAAACTTGACACAATAAAGCAGTTTCAAGTTCTATCTCTATGGTTTGTTTGCTGTTGATGTAGCCCTAAGCAGAGACTGGCGAAAATCACTTTCATGGAAAGGGGTTGCCAAGCTTCCAAAAAAATACGAGTTCCCTAAAATCTCAGCAAACATTTTTTCACCCAATCTTGATGATTCTTTCAGGTAATGATCAGTACACCAAAACCACTTGGCTTACCAAATTTCGTTCGTCTAGGTTAAACCGTTTGTTTGCAGTAACCATTTTTCTTTTTTAGGTTTCACTCTGTTTTCTCCTATAGGGATACATGTATTTGGAACTCTAAATCAAACACGTTTTGTGCTAGCTCTTTGAAACTTGACACAATAAAGCAGTTTCAAGTTCTATCTCTATGGTTTGTTTGCTGTTGATGTAGCCCTAAGCAGAGACTGGCGAAAATCACTTTAATGGAAAGGGGTTGCCAAGCTTCCAAAAAACTACGAGTTGCCTGAACTCTCAGCCAACATTTTTTCACCCAATCGTGATGAATCTTTCAGGTAATGATCAGTACACGAAAACCACTTGGCTCACCAAATTTCGTTCTTCTAGGTTAAACCGTTCGTTTGCAGTAACCATATTCATTTTTAGGTTTCACTCTGTTTTCTCCTATAGGGATACATGTACTTGGAACTATAACTCAAACACGGTTTGTGCTAGCTCTTTGAAACGTGACACAATAAAGCAGTTTCAAGTTCTATCTCTATAGTTTGTTTGCTGTTGATGTAGCCCTAAGAAGAGACTGGCGAAAATCACTTTCATGGAAAGGGGTTGCCAAGCTTCCAATAAACTACAAGTGGCCTGAAATCTCAGCAAACATTTTTTCACCCAATCTTGATGATTCTTTCAGGTAATGATCAGTACAACAAAACCACTTGGCTCACCAAATTTCATTCTTCTAGGTTAAACCGTTCGTTTGCAGTAACCGTTTTCATTTTTAGGTTTCACTCTGTTTTCTCCTATAGGGATACATTTATTTGGAACTCTAATTCAAACACGGTTTGTGCTAGCACTTTGAAACTTGACACAATAAAGCAGTTTCAAGTTCTATCTCCATGGTTTGTTTGCTGTTGATGTAGCCCTAAGGAGAGACTGGCGAAAATCACTTTCATGGAAAGGGGTTGCCAAGCTTCCAAAAAACTACGAATTGCCTGAAATCTCAGCAAACATGTTTTCACCCAATCTTGATGATTCTTTCAGGTAATGATCAGTACACCAAAACCACTTGGCTCACCAAATTTCGTTCTTCTAGGTTAAACCGTTCGTTTGCAGTAACCGTTTTCATTTTTAGGTTTCACTCTGTTTTCTCCTATAGGGATACATGTATTTGGAACTCTAAATCAAACACGGTTTGTGCTAGCTCTTTGAAACATGACACAATAAATCAGTTTCAAGTTCTATCTCTATGGTTTGTTTGCTGTTGATGAAGCCCTAAGCAGAGACTGGCGAAAATAACTTTCATGGAAAGGGGTTGCCAAGCTTCCAAAAAACTACGAGTTGCGTGAAATCTCAGCAAACATTTTTTCACCCAATCTTGATGATTCTCTCAAGTAATGATCAGTACACCAATACCACTTGGCTCACCAAATTTCGTTCTTCTAGGTTAAACCGTTCGTTTGCAGTAACCGTTTTAATTATTAGGTTTCACTCTGTTTTCTCCTATAGGGATACATGTATTTAGAACTCTAAATCAAACAAGGTTTGTGCTAGCTCTTTGAAACTTGACACAATAAAGCAGTTTCAAGTTCTATCTCTATGGTTTGTTTGCTGTTGATGTAGCCCTAAGCAGAGACTGGCAAAAATAACTCTCATGGAAAGGGGTTGCCAAGCTTCCAATAAACTACGAGTTGCCTGAAATCTCAGCAAACATTTTTTCACCCAATCTTGATGATTCTTTCAGGTAATGATCAGTACACCAAAACCACTTGGCTCACCAAATTTCGTTCTTCTAGGTTAAACAGTTCGTTTGCAGTAACCGTTTTTATTTTTAGGTTTCACTCTGATTTCTCCTATAGGGATACATGTATTTGGAACTCTAAATGAAACACGGTTTGTGCTAGCTCTTTGAAACTTGACACAATAAAGCAGTTTCAAGTTCTATCTCTATGGTTTGTTTGCTGTTGATGTAGCCCTAAGCAGAGAGTGGCGAAAATCACTTTCATGGAAAGGGGTTGCCAAGCTTCCAAAAAACGACGAGTTGCCTGAAATCTCAGCAAACATTTTTTCACCCAATCTTGATGATTCTCTCAAGTAATGATCAGTACACCAATACCACTTGGCTCACCAAATTTCGTTCTTGTAGGTTAAACCGTTCGTTTGCAGTAACCGTTTTCATTTTTAGGTTTCACTCTGTTTTCTCCTATAGGGATACATGTATTTGGAACTCTAAATCAAACAAGGTTTGTCCTAGCTCTTTGAAACTTGACACAATAAAGCAGTTTCAAGTTCTATCTCTATGGTTTGTTTGCTGTTGATGTAGCCCTAAGCATAGACTTGCAAAAATCAATCTCATGGAAAGGGGTTGCCAAGCTTCCAAAAAACTACGAGTTGCCTGAAATCTCAGCAAACATTTTTTCACCCAATCTTGATGATTCTTTCAGGTAATGATCACTACAACAAAACCACTTGGCTCACCAAATTTCATTCTTCTAGGTTAAACCGTTCGTTTGCAGTAACCGTTTTCATTTTTAGGTTTCACTCTCTTTTCTCCTATAGGGATACATGTATTTGGAACTCTAAATCAAACACGGTTTGTGCTAGCTCTTTGAAACTTGACACAATAAAGCAGTTTCAAGTTCATTCTCTATGGTTTGTTTGCTGTTGATGTAGCCCTAAGCAGAGAGTGGCGAAAATCACATTCATTGAAAGGGGTTGCCAAGCTTCAAAAAAAATACGAGTTGCCTGAAATCTCAGCAAACATTTTTTCACCCAATCTTGATAATTCTTTCAGGTAATGATCAGTACCCCAAAACCACTTGGCTCACCAAATTTCGTTCTTCTAGGTTAAACAGTTCGTTTGCAGTAACCGTATTTATTTTTAGATTTCACTCTGATTTCTCCTATAGGGATACATGTATTTGGAACTCTAAATGAAACACGGTTTGGGCTAGCTCTTTGAAACTTGACACAATAAAGCAGTTTCAAGTTCTATCTCTATGGTTTGTTTGCTGTTGATGTAGCCCTAAGCAGAGACTGGCGAAAATCACTTTCATGGAAAGGGGTTGCCAAGCTTCCAAAAAACGACGAGTTGCCTGAAATCTCAACAAACATTTTTTCACCCAATCTTGATGATTCTTTCAGGTAATGATCAGTACACCAAAATCACTTGGCTCACCAAATTTCGTTCTTCTAGGTTAAACCGTTCGTTTGCAGTAACCGTTTTCATTTTTAGGTTTCACTCTGTTTTCTCCTATAGGGATACATGTATTTGGAACTCTAAATCAAACACGGTTTGTCCTAGCTCCTTGAAACTTGACACAATAAAGCAGTTTCAAGTTCTATCTCTATGGTTTGTTTGCTGTTGATGTAGCCCTAAGCATAGACTTGCAAAAATAAATCTCATGGAAAGGGGTTGCCAAGCTTCCAAAAAACTACGAGTTGCCTGAAATCTCAGCAAACATTTTTTCACCCAATCTTGATGATTCTTTCAGGTAATGATCACTACAACAAAACCACTTGGCTCACCAAATTTCATTCTTCTAGGTTAAACCGTTCGTTTGCAGTAACCGTTTTCATTTTTAGGTTTCACTCTGTTTTCTCCTATAGGGATACATGTATTTGGAACTCTAAATCAAACACGGTTTGTGCTAGCTCTTTGAAACTTGACACAATAAAGCAGTTTCAAGTTCACTCTCTATGGTTTGTTTGCTGTTGATGTAGACCTAAGCAGAGAGTGGCGAAAATCACATTCATTGAAAGGGGTTGCCAAGCTTCAAAAAAAATACGAGTTGCCTGAAATCTCAGCAAACATTTTTTCACCCAATCTTGATGATTCTTTCAGGTAATGATCAGTACACCAAAACCACTTGGCTCACCAAATTTCGTTCTTCTAGGTTAAACAGTTCGTTTGCAGTAACCGTATTTATTTTTAGATTTCACTCTGATTTCTCCTATAGGGATACATGTATTTGGAACTCTAAATGAAACACGGTTTGGGCTAGCTCTTTGAAACTTGACACAATAAAGCAGTTTCAAGTTCTATCTCTATGGTTTGTTTGCTGTTGATGTAGCCCTAAGCAGAGACTGGCGAAAATCACTTTCATGGAAAGGGGTTGCCAAGCTTCCAAAAAACTACGAGTTGCCTGAAATCTCAGCAAACATTTTTTCACCCAATCTTGATGATTCTTTCAGGTAATGATCAGTACACCAAAATCACTTGGCTCACCAAATTTCGTTCTTCTAGGTTAAACCGTTCGTTTGCAGTAACCGTTTTCATTTTTAGGTTTCACTCTGTTTTCTCCTATAGGGATACATGTATTTGGAACTCTAAATCAAACAAGGTTTGTCCTAGCTCTTTGAAACTTGACACAATAAAGCAGTTTCAAGTTCTATCTCTATGGTTTGTTTGCTGTTGATGTAGCCCTAAGCATAGACTTGCAAAAATCAATCTCATGGAAAGGGGTTGCCAAGCTTCCAAAAAACTACGAGTTGCCTGAAATCTCAGCCAACATTTTTTCACCCAATCTTGATGATTCTTTCAGGTAATGATCACTACAACAAAACCACTTGGCTCACCAAATTTCATTCTTCTAGGTTAAACCGTTCGTTTGCAGTAACGGTTTTCATTTTTAGGTTTCACTCTGTTTTCTCCTATAGGGATACATGTATTTGGAACTCTAAATCAAACACGGTTTGTGCTAGCTCTTTGAAACTTGACACAATAAAGCAGTTTCACGTTCTATCTCTATGGTTTGTTTGCTGTCGATGTAGCCCTAGGCAGAAACTTGACACAATAAAGCAGTTTCAAGTTCTATCTCTGTGGTTTGTTTGCTGTTGATGTAGCCCTAAGCAGAGACTGGCGAAAATCACTTTCATGGAAAGGGGTTGCCAAGCTTCCAAAAAACTACGAGTTGCCTGAAATCTCAGCAAACATTTTTTCACCCAATTTGATGTTACTTTCAGGTAATGATCAGTACAGGAAAACCACTTGGCTCACCAAATTTCGTTCCTCTAGGTTAAATCGTTCGTTTGCAGTAACCGTTTTCATTTTAAGGTTTCACTCTCTTTTCTCCTATAGGGATACATGTATTTGGAACTCTAAATCAACACAGTTTGTGCTAGCTTTTTGAAACTTGACACAATAAAGCAGTTTCAAGTTCTATCTCTATGGTTTGTTTTCTGATGATGTACCCCTAAGCAGAAACAGGTGAAAATCACTTTAATGGAAATGGGATGACAAGCTTCCAAAAAACTACGAGTTGCCTGAAATCTCAGCCAACATTCTTTCACCCAATCTTGATGATTCTTTCAGGTAAAGATCAGTACACCAAAACCACTTGGCTCACGATATTTCGTTCTTCTAGGTTCAACCGTTCGTTTGCAGTAACCGTTTTCATTTTAGGTTTCACTCTATTTTCTCATATAGGGATACATGTATTTGGAACTCTAAATCAAACACGGTTTGTGCTAGCTCTTTGAAACTTGACACAATAAATCAGTTTCAAGTTATATCTCCATGGTTTTTTTGCTATTGATGTAGCCTCAAGCAGAGACTGGCGAAAATCACTTTCATGGAAAGGGGTTGCCAAGCTTCCAAAAAACTACGAGTTTCCTGAAATCTCACCCAACATTTTTTCACCCAATCTTGATGATTCTTTCAGGTAATGATCAGTACACCAAAACCACCTGGCTCACCAAATTTCGTTCTTCTTGGTTAAACCGTTCGATTGCAGTAACCGTTTTCATTTTTAGGTTTTACTCTCTTTTCTCCTATAGGGATACATGTATTTGGAACTCTAAATCAAACACGGTTTGTGCTAGCTCTTTGAAACTTGACACAATAAAGAAATTTCAAGTTCTACCTCTATGGTTTGTTTGCTGTTGATGTAGCCCTAAGCAGAGACTGGCAAAAATCACTTTCATGGAAAGGGGTTGCCAAGCTTCCAAAAAACTACGAGTTTCCAGAAATCTCAGCCAACATTTTTTCACCCAATCTTGATGATTCTTTCAGGTAATGATCAGTACACCAAAACCACTTTGGCTCACCAAATTTCGTTCTTCTAGGTTAAACCGTTCGTTAGCAGTAACCGTTTTCATTTTTAGGTTTCACTCTGTTTTCTCCTATAGGGATACTTGTATTTGGAACTCTAAATCAAACACGGTTTGTGCTAGCTCTTTGAAATTGACACAATAAAGCAGTTTCAAGTTCTCTCTCTATGGTTTGTTTGCTGTTGATGTAGCCCTAAGCAGAGACTGGCGAAAATCCCTTTCATGGAAAGGGGTTGCCAAGCTTCCAAAAAACTACGAGTTCCCTGAAATCTCAGCCAACATTTTTTCACCCAATCTTGATCATTCTTTGAGGTAATGATCAGTACACCAACACCACTTGGCTCACCAATTTCGTTTTTCTAGGTTAAACCGTTCGTTAGCAGTAACCGTTTTCATTTTTAGGTTTCACTCTGTTTTCTCCTATAGGGATACTTGTATTTGGAACTCTAAATCAAACACGGTTTGTGCTAGCTCTTTGAAATTGACATAATAAAGCAGTTTCAAGTTCTCTCTCTATGGTTTGTTTGCTGTTTATGTAGCCCTAAGCAGAGACTGGCGAAAATCACTTTCATGGAAAGAGGTTGCCAAGCTTCCAAAAAACTATGAGTTGCCTGAAATCTCAGCCAACATTTTTTCACCCAGTCTTGATAATTCTTTCAGGTAATGATCAGTATACCAAAACCACTTGGCTCACCAAATTTCGTTCTTCTAGGTTAAACCGTTCGTTTGCAGTAACCGTTTTCATTTTTAGGTTTCACTCTGTTTTCTCCTATAGAGATACATGTATTTGGAACTCTAAATCAAACACGGTTTGTGCTAGCTCTTTGAAACTTGACACAATAAAGCAGTTTCAAGTTCTATCTCTATGGTTTGTTTGCTGTTGAAGTAGCCCTAAGCAGAGACTGGCGAAAATCACTTTCATGGAAAGGGGTTGCCAAGCTTCCAAAAAACTACGAGTTCCCTGAAATCTCAGCCAACATTTTTTCACCCAATCTTGATGATTCTTTCAGGTAATGATCAGTACACCAAAACCACTTGGCTCAACAAATTTCGTTCTTCTAGGTGAAACCGTTCGTTTGCAGTAACCGTTTTCATTTTTAGGTTTCACTCTGTTTTCTCCTATAGGGATGCATGTATTTGGAACTCTAAATTAAACACGGTTTGTGCTAGCTCTTTGAAACTTGACACAATAAAGCAGTTTCAAGTTCTATCTCTATGGTTTGTTTGCTGTGGATGTAGCCCTAAGCAGAGACTTGCGAAAATCACTTACATAGAAAGGGGTTGAAGAGCTTGCAAAAAATACGAGTTGCCTGAAATCTCAGCCAACATTTTTTCACCCAATCTTGATGATTTTTTCAGGTAATGATCAGTACACCAAAACCACTTGGCTCACCAAATTTCGTTCTTCTAGGTTAAACCGTTCGTTTGCAGTAACCGTTTTCATTTTTAGGTTTCACTCTGTTTTCTCCTATACGGATACATGTATTTGGAACTCTAAATCAAACACGGTTTGTGCTCGCTCTTTGAAACTTGACACAATAAAGCAGTTTGAAGTTCTCTCTCTATGGTTTGTTTGCTGTTGATATAGCCCTAAGCAGAGTCTGGCGAAAATCACTTTCATGGAAACGGTTTGACAAGCTTTTAAAAAACTACGAGTTGCCTGAATTCTCAGCAAACATTTTTTGCCCCAATCTTGATGATTCTTTCAGGTAATGATCAGTACACCAAAAGCCACGTGGCTAACCAAATTTAGTTCTTCTAGGTTAAACCGTTCATTCGCAGTAACCGTTTTCATTTTTAGGTTTCACTCTGTTTTCTCCTATAGGGATACATGTATTTGGAACTCTAAATCAAACACGGTTTGTGCTAGCTCTTTGAAACTTGACACAATAAAGCAGTTTCAAGTTCTATCTCTATTGTTTGTTTGCTGTTGATGTAGCCCTAAGCAGAGACTGGCGAAAATCACTTTCATGGAAAGGGGTTGCCAAGCTTCCAAAAAACTACGAGTTGCCTGAAATCTCAGCCAACATTTTTTCACCCAATCTTGATGATTCTTTCAGGTAATGATCAGTACACCAAAACCACATGGCTCACCAAATTTCGTTCTTCTAGGTTAACCGTTCGTTTGCAGTAACCGTTTTCATTTTTAGGTTTCACTCTTTTTTCTCCTATAGGGATGCATGTATTTGGAACTCTAAATTAAACACGGTTTGTGCTAGCTCTTTGAAACTTGACACAATAAAGTAGTTTCAAGTTCTATCTCTATGGTTTGTTTGCTGTTGATGTAGCCCTAAGCAGAGACTTGCGAAAATCACTTTCATAGAAAGGGGTTGAAGAGCTTGCAAAAAATACGAGTTGCCTGAAATCTCAGCCAACATTTTTTCACCCAATCTTGATGATTCTTTCAGGTAATGATCAGTACACCAAAACGACTTGGCTCACCAAATTTCGTTCTTCTAGGTTAAACCGTTCGTTTGCAGTAACCGTTTTCATTTTTAGGTTTCACTCTGTTTTCTCCTATACGGATACATGTATTTGGAACTCTAAATCAAACACGGTTTGTGCTCGCTCTTTGAAACTTGACACAATAAAGCAGTTTGAAGTTCTCTCTCTATGGTTTGTTTGCTGTTGATATAGCCCTAAGCAGAGTCTGGCGAAAATCACTTTCATGGAAACGGTTTGACAAGCTTTTAAAAAACTACGAGTTGCCTGAAATCTCCGCAAACATTTTTTGCCCCAATCTTGATGATTCTTTCAGGTAATGATCAGTACACCAAAGCCACTTGGCTCACCAAATTTCGTTCTTCTAGGTTAAACCATTCATTTGCAGTAACCGTTTTCATTTTTAGGTTTCACTCTGTTTTCTTCTATAGGGATACATTTATTTGGAACTCTAAATCAAACACGGTTTGTGCTAGCTCTTTGAAACTTGACACAATGAAGCAGTTTCAATTTCTATCTCTATGGTTTGTTTGCTGTTGATGTAGCCCTAAGCAGAGTCTGGCGAAAATCACTTTCATGGAAACTGTTTGACAAGCTTTTAAAAAACTACGAGTTGCCTGAAATCTCAGCAAACATTTTTTTCACCCAATCTTGATGATTCTTTTAGGTAATGATCAGTACACCAAAACCACTTGGCTCACCAAATTTCGTTCTTCTAGGTTAAACCATTCGTTTGCAGTAACCGATTTCATTTTTAGGTTTCACTCGGTTTTCTCCTATAGGGATACATATATTTGGAACTCTAAATCATACACGGTTTGTCCTAGCTCTTTGAAACTTGACACCATAAAGCAGTTTCAAGTTCTATCTCTATGGTTTGTTTGCTGTTGATGTAGCCCTAAGCAGAGACTGGCGAAAATCACTTTCATGGAAAGGGGTTGCCAAGCTTCCAAAAAACTACGAGTTGCCTGAAATCTCAGCAAACATTTTTTGCCCCAATCTTGCTGATTCTTTCAGGTAATGATCAGTACACCAAAACCACTTGGCTCACCAAATTTCGTTCTTCTAGTTTAAACCGTTTCTTTGCAGTAACCGTTTTCATTTTTAGGTTTCACTCTGTTTTCTCATATAGGGATACATGTATTTTGAACTCTAAATCAAACACGGTTTGTGCTAGCTCTTTGAAACATGAAACAATAAAGCAGTTTCAAGTTCTATCTCTATGGTTTGTTTGCTGTTGATGTAGCCCTAAGCAGAGACTGGCGAAAATCACTTTCATGGAAAGGGGTTGCCAAGCTATTAAAAACTACGAGTTGCCTGAAATCTCAGGCCAACATTTTTTTCACCCAATCTTGATGATTCTTTCAGGTAATGATCAGTACACCAAAACCACTAGGCTCACCAAATTTCGTTCTTCTAGGTTAAAACGTTCATTTGCAGTAACCGTTTTCGTTTTTAGGTTTCACTGTTTTCTCCTATAGGGATACATGTATTTGGAACTCTAAATCAAACACGGTTTGTGCTAGCTCTTTGAAACTTGACACAATAAAGCAGTTTCAAGTTCTATCTCTATGGTTTGTTTGCTGTTGATGTAGCCCTAAGCAGAGACTGGCGAAAATCACTTTCATGGAAAGGGGTTGCCAAGCTATTAAAAAACTACGAGTTGCCTGAAATCTCAGCCAACATTTTTTCACCCAATCTTGATGATTCTTTCAGGTAATGATCAGTACACCAAAACCACTAGGCTCACCAAGTTTCGTTCTTCTAGGTTAAACCGTTCGTTTGCAGTAACCGTTTTCATTTTTAGGTTTCACTGTTTTCTATTATAGGAATACATGTATTTGGAATTCTAAATCAAACACGGTTTGTGCTAGCTCTTTGAAACTTGACACAATAAAGCAGTTTCAAGTTCTATCTCTATGGTTTGTTTGCTGTTGATGTAGCCCTAATCAGAGAGTGGCGAAAATCTCTTTCATGGAAAGGGTTGCCAAGCTTTCAAAAAACTACGAGTTGCCTGAATCTCAGCCAACATTTTTTCACCCAATCTTGATGATTCTTTCAGGTAATGATCAGTACACCAGTACCACTTGTCTCACCAATTTTCGTTCTTCTAGGTTAAACCGTTCGTTTGCAGTAACCGTTTTCATTTTTAGGTTTCACTCTGTATTCTCCTATAGGGATACATGTATTTGGAACTCTAAATCAAACACGGTTTGTGCTACCTCTTTGAAACTTTACACAATAAAGCAGATTCAAGTTCTATCTCTATGGTTTGTTTGCTGTTGATGTAGCCCTAAGCAGAGAATGGCGAAAATCACTTTCATGGAAAAAGGTTGCCAAGCTTCCAAAAAACTACGAGTTGCCTGAAATCTCAGCCAAAATTTTTGTACCCAATCTTGATGATTCTTTCGGGTAATGATCAGTACACCAAATCCACTTGGCTCACCAAATTTCGTTCTTCTAGGTTAAACCGTTCGTTTGCAGTAACCGTTTTCATTTTTAGGTTTCACTCTGTTTTCTCCTAAAAGGATGCATGTATTTGGGACTCTAAATTAAAAACGGTTTGTGCTTGCTCTTTGAAACTTGACAAAATTACGCACTTTCAAGTTCTATCTCTATGGTTTGTTTGCTGTTGATGTAGCCCTAAGCAGAGACTGGCGAAAATCACTTTCATGGAAAAGGTTGCCAAGCTTCCAAAAAACTACGAGTTGCTGAAATCTCAGCCAACATTTTTTCACTCAATTTTGATGATTCTTTCAGGTAATGATCAGTACACCAAAACCACTTGGCTCACGAAATTTCGTTCTTCTAGGTTAAACCGTTCGTTTGCAGTAACCGTTTTCATTTTTAGGTTTCACTCTGTTTTCTCCTATAGGGATACTTGTATTTGGAACTCTAAATCAAACACGGTTTGTGCTAGCTCTTTGAAACTTGACACAATTACGCAGTTTCAAGTTCTATCTCTACGGTTTGTTTGCTGTTTATGTAGCCCTAAGCAGAGTCTGGCGAAAATCACTTTCATGGAAAGGGTTTGCAAAGCTTTTAAAAAAACTACGAGTTGCCTGAAATCTCAGCCAACATTTTTTCACCCAATCTTGATGATTCTTTCAGGTAATGATCAGTACACCAAAACCATTTGGCTCACCAAATTCCGTTCTTCTAGGTTAAACCATTCGTTTGCAGTAACCGTTTTCATTTTTAGGTTTCATTCGGTTTTCTCCTATAGGGATACATGTATTTGGAACTCTAAATCAAACACGGTTTGTGCTAGCTCTTTGAAACTTGACACAATAAAGCAGTTTCAAGTTCTATCTCTATGGTTTGTTTGCTGTTGATGTAGCCCTAAGCAGAGACTTGCGAAAATCACTTTCATAGAAAGGGGTTGAAGAGCTTGCAAAAAATACGAGTTGCCTGAAATCTCAGCCAACATTTTTTCACCCAATCTTGATGATTCTTTCAGGTAATGATCAGTACACCAAAACGACTTGGCTCACCAAATTTCGTTCTTCTAGGTTAAACCGTTCGTTTGCAGTAACCGTTTTCATTTTTAGGTTTCACTCTGTTTTCTCCTATACGGATACATGTATTTGGAACTCTAAATCAAACACGGTTTGTGCTCGCTCTTTGAACTTGACACAATAAAGCAGTTTGAAGTTCTCTCTCTATGGTTTGTTTGCTGTTGATATAGCCCTAAGCAGAGTCTGGCGAAAATCACTTTCATGGAAACGGTTTGACAAGCTTTTAAAAAACTACGAGTTGCCTGAAATCTCCGCAAACATTTTTTGCCCCAATCTTGATGATTCTTTCAGGTAATGATCAGTACACCAAAACGACTTGGCTCACCAAATTTCGTTCTTCTAGGTTAAACCGTTCGTTTGCAGTAACCGTTTTCATTTTTAGGTTTCACTCTGTTTTCTCCTATACGGATACATGTATTTGGAACTCTAAATCAAACACGGTTTGTGCTCGCTCTTTGAAACTTGACACAATAAAGCAGTTTGAAGTTCTCTCTCTATGGTTTGTTTGCTGTTGATATAGCCCTAAGCAGAGTCTGGCGAAAATCACTTTCATGGAAACGGTTTGACAAGCTTTTAAAAAACTACGAGTTGCCTGAAATCTCCGCAAACATTTTTTGCCCCAATCTTGATGATTCTTTCAGGTAATGATCAGTACACCAAAGCCACTTGGCTCACCAAATTTCGTTCTTCTAGGTTAAACCATTCATTTGCAGTAACCGTTTTCATTTTTAGGTTTCACTCTGTTTTCTTCTATAGGGATACATTTATTTGGAACTCTAAATCAAACACGGTTTGTGCTAGCTCTTTGAAACTTGACACAATGAAGCAGTTTCAATTTCTATCTCTATGGTTTGTTTGCTGTTGATGTAGCCCTAAGCAGAGTCTGGCGAAATCACTTTCATGGAAACTGTTTGACAAGCTTTTAAAAAACTACGAGTTGCCTGAAATCTCAGCAAACATTTTTTTCACCCAATCTTGATGATTCTTTTAGGTAATGATCAGTACACCAAAACCACTTGGCTCACCAAATTTCGTTCTTCTAGGTTAAACCATTCGTTTGCAGTAACCGATTTCATTTTTAGGTTTCACTCGGTTTTCTCCTATAGGGATACATATATTTGGAACTCTAAATCATACACGGTTTGTCCTAGCTCTTTGAAACTTGACACCATAAAGCAGTTTCAAGTTCTATCTCTATGGTTTGTTTGCTGTTGATGTAGCCCTAAGCAGAGACTGGCGAAAATCACTTTCATGGAAAGGGGTTGCCAAGCTTCCAAAAAACTACGAGTTGCCTGAAATCTCAGCAAACATTTTTTGCCCCAATCTTGCTGATTCTTTCAGGTAATGATCAGTACACCAAAACCACTTGGCTCACCAAATTTCGTTCTTCTAGTTTAAACCGTTTCTTTGCAGTAACCGTTTTCATTTTTAGGTTTCACTCTGTTTTCTCATATAGGGATACATGTATTTTGAACTCTAAATCAAACACGGTTTGTGCTAGCTCTTTGAAACATGAAACAATAAAGCAGTTTCAAGTTCTATCTCTATGGTTTGTTTGCTGTTGATGTAGCCCTAAGCAGAGACTGGCGAAAATCACTTTCATGGAAAGGGGTTGCCAAGCTATTAAAAACTACGAGTTGCCTGAAATCTCAGCCAACATTTTTTCACCCAATCTTGATGATTCTTTCAGGTAATGATCAGTACACCAAAACCACTAGGCTCACCAAATTTCGTTCTTCTAGGTTAAAACGTTCATTTGCAGTAACCGTTTTCGTTTTTAGGTTTCACTGTTTTCTCCTATAGGGATACATGTATTTGGAACTCTAAATGAAACACGGTTTGTGCTAGCTCTTTGAAACTTGACACAATAAAGCAGTTTCAAGTTCTATCTCTATGGTTTGTTTGCTGTTGATGTAGCCCTAAGCAGAGACTGGCGAAAATCACTTTCATGGAAAGGGGTTGCCAAGCTATTAAAAAACTACGAGTTGCCTGAAATCTCAGCCAACATTTTTTCACCCAATCTTGATGATTCTTTCAGGTAATGATCAGTACACCAAAACCACTAGGCTCACCAAGTTTCGTTCTTCTAGGTTAAACCGTTCGTTTGCAGTAACCGTTTTCATTTTTAGGTTTCACTGTTTTCTATTATAGGAATACATGTATTTGGAATTCTAAATCAAACACGGTTTGTGCTAGCTCTTTGAAACTTGACACAATAAAGCAGTTTCAAGTTCTATCTCTATGGTTTGTTTGCTGTTGATGTAGCCCTAATCAGAGAGTGGCGAAAATCTCTTTCATGGAAAGGGGTTGCCAAGCTTTCAAAAAACTACGAGTTGCCTGAATCTCAGCCAACATTTTTTCACCCAATCTTGATGATTCTTTCAGATAATGATCAGTACACCAATACCACTTGTCTCACCAATTTTCGTTCTTCTAGGTTAAACCGTTCGTTTGCAGTAACCGTTTTCATTTTTAGGTTTCACTCTGTATTCTCCTATAGGGATACATGTATTTGGAACTCTAAATCAAACACGGTTTGTGCTACCTCTTTGAAACTTTACACAATAAAGCAGATTCAAGTTCTATCTCTATGGTTTGTTTGCTGTTGATGTAGCCCTAAGCAGAGAATGGCGAAAATCACTTTCATGGAAAAAGGTTGCCAAGCTTCCAAAAAACTACGAGTTGCCTGAAATCTCAGCCAACATTTTTTCACTCAATTTTGATGATTCTTTCAGGTAATGATCAGTACACCAAAACCACTTGGCTCACGAAATTTCGTTCTTCTAGGTTAAACCGTTCGTTTGCAGTAACCGTTTTCATTTTTAGGTTTCACTCTGTTTTCTCCTATAGGGATACTTGTATTTGGAACTCTAAATCAAACACGGTTTGTGCTAGCTCTTTGAAACTTGACACAATTACGCAGTTTCAAGTTCTATCTCTACGGTTTGTTTGCTGTTTATGTAGCCCTAAGCAGAGTCTGGCGAAAATCACTTTCATGGAAAGGGTTTGCAAAGCTTTTAAAAAACTACGAGTTGCCTGAAATCTCAGCCAACATTTTTTCACCCAATCTTGATGATTCTTTCAGGTAATGATCAGTACACCAAAACCATTTGGCTCACCAAATTCCGTTCTTCTAGGTTAAACCATTCGTTTGCAGTAACCGTTTTCATTTTTAGGTTTCATTCGGTTTTCTCCTATAGGGATACATGTATTTGGAACTCTAAATCAAACACGGTTTGCGCTAGCTCTTTGAAACTTGACACAATAAAGCAGTTTCAAGTTCTATCTCTATGGTTTGTTTGCTGTTGATGTAGCCCTAAGCAGAGACTTGCGAAAATCACTTTCATAGAAAGGGGTTGAAGAGCTTGCAAAAAATACGAGTTGCCTGAAATCTCAGCCAACATTTTTTCACCCAATCTTGATGATTCTTTCAGGTAATGATCAGTACACCAAAACGACTTGGCTCACCAAATTTCGTTCTTCTAGGTTAAACCGTTCGTTTGCAGTAACCGTTTTCATTTTTAGGTTTCACTCTGTTTTCTCCTATACGGATACATGTATTTGGAACTCTAAATCAAACACGGTTTGTGCTCGCTCTTTGAAACTTGACACAATAAAGCAGTTTGAAGTTCTCTCTCTATGGTTTGTTTGCTGTTGATATAGCCCTAAGCAGAGTCTGGCGAAAATCACTTTCATGGAAACGGTTTGACAAGCTTTTAAAAAACTACGAGTTGCCTGAAATCTCCGCAAACATTTTTTGCCCCAATCTTGATGATTCTTTCAGGTAATGATCAGTACACCAAAGCCACTTGGCTCACCAAATTTCGTTCTTCTAGGTTAAACCATTCATTTGCAGTAACCGTTTTCATTTTTAGGTTTCACTCTGTTTTCTGCTATAGGGATACATTTATTTGGAACTCTAAATCAAACACGGTTTGTGCTAGCTCTTTGAAACTTGACACAATGAAGCAGTTTCAATTTCTATCTCTATGGTTTGTTTGCTGTTGATGTAGCCCTAAGCAGAGTCTGGCGAAAATCACTTTCATGGAAACTGTTTGACAAGCTTTTAAAAAACTACGAGTTGCCTGAAATCTCAGCAAACATTTTTTGCCCCAATCTTGATGATTCTTTTAGGTAATGATCAGTACACCAAAACCACTTGGCTCACCAAATTTCGTTCTTCTAGGTTAAACCATTCGTTTGCAGTAACCGATTTCATTTTTAGGTTTCACTCGGTTTTCTCCTATAGGGATACATATATTTGGAACTCTAAATCATACACGGTTTGTCCTAGCTCTTTGAAACTTGACACCATAAAGCAGTTTCAAGTTCTATCTCTATGGTTTGTTTGCTGTTGATGTAGCCCTAAGCAGAGACTGGCGAAAATCACTTTCATGGAAAGGGGTTGCCAAGCTTCCAAAAAACTACGAGTTGCCTGAAATCTCAGCAAACATTTTTTGCCCCAATCTTGCTGATTCTTTCAGGTAATGATCAGTACACCAAAACCACTTGGCTCACCAAATTTCGTTCTTCTAGTTTAAACCGTTTCTTTGCAGTAACCGTTTTCATTTTTAGGTTTCACTCTGTTTTCTCATATAGGGATACATGTATTTGGAACTCTAAATCAAACACGGTTTGTGCTAGCTCTTTGAAACATGAAACAATAAAGCAGTTTCAAGTTCTATCTCTATGGTTTGTTTGCTGTTGATGTAGCCCTAAGCAGAGACTGGCGAAAATCACTTTCATGGAAAGGGTTTGCCAAGCTATTAAAAAACTACGAGTTGCCTGAAATCTCAGCCAACATTTTTTCACCCAATCTTGATGATTCTTTCAGGTAATGATCAGTACACCAAAACCACTAGGCTCACCAAGTTTCGTTCTTCTAGGTTAAACCGTTCGTTTGCAGTAACCGTTTTCATTTTTAGGTTTCACTGTTTTCTATTATAGGAATACATGTATTTGGAATTCTAAATCAAACACGGTTTGTGCTAGCTCTTTGAAACTTGACACAATAAAGCAGTTTCAAGTTCTATCTCTATGGTTTGTTTGCTGTTGATGTAGCCCTAATCAGAGAGTGGCGAAAATCTCTTTCATGGAAAGGGGTTGCCAAGCTTTCAAAAAACTACGAGTTGCCTGAAATCTCAGCAAACATTTTTTCACCCAATCTTGATGATTCTTTCAGGTAATGATCAGTACACCAATACCACTTGTCTCACCAATTTTCGTTCTTCTAGGTTAAACCGTTCGTTTGCAGTAACCGTTTTCATTTTTAGGTTTCACTCTGTATTCTCCTATAGGGATACATGTATTTGGAACTCTAAATCAAACACGGTTTGTGCTACCTCTTTGAAACTTTACACAATAAAGCAGATTCAAGTTCTATCTCTATGGTTTGTTTGCTGTTGATGTAGCCCTAAGCAGAGACTGGCGAAAATCACTTTCATGGAAAGGGGTTGCCAAGCTTCCAAAAAACTACGAGTTGCCTGAAATCTCAGCCAACATTTTTTCACCCAATCTTGATGATTCTTTCAGGTAATGATCAGTACACCAAAACCACTTGGCTCAACAAATTTCGTTCTTCTAGGTTAAACCGTTCGTTTGCAGTAACCGTTTTCATTTTTAGGTTTCACTCTGTTTTCTTCTATAGTGATACATGTATTTGGAACTCTAAATCAAACACGGTTTGAGCTAGCTCTTTGAAACTTGACACAATAAAGAAGTTTCAAGTTCTATCTCTATGGTTTGTTTGCTGTTGATGTAGCCCTAAGCAGAGACTGGCGAAAATCACTTTCATGGAAAGGGGTTGCCTGGCTTCCAAAAAACTACGAGTTGCCTGAAATCTCAGCAAACATTTTTTCACCCAATCTTGATGATTCTTTCAGGTAATGATCAGTACACCAAAACCACTTGGCTCACCAAATTTCGTTCTTCTAGGTTAAACCGTTCGTTTGCAGTAACCGTTTTCATTTTTAGGTTTCACTGTTTTCTCCTATAGGGATTCATGTATTTGGAACTCTAAATCAAACACGGTTTGTGCTAGCTCTTTGAAAATTGACACAATAAAGAAGTTTCAAGTTCTATCTCTATGGTTTGTTTGCTATTGATGTAGACTTAAGCAGAGAATGGCGAAAATCACTTTCATGGAAAAAGGTTGCCAAGCTTCAAAAAACTACGAGTTGCCTGAAATCTCAGCCAAAATTTTTGTACCCAATCTTGATGATTCTTTCGGGTAATGATCAGTACACCAAATCCACTTGGCTCACCAAATTTCGTTCTTCTAGGTTAAACCGTTCGTTTGCAGTAACCGTTTTCATTTTTAGGTTTCACTCTGTTTTCTCCTAAAAGGATGCATGTATTTGGGACTCTAAATTAAAAACGGTTTGTGCTTGCTCTTTGAAACTTGACAAAATTACGCACTTTCAAGTTCTATCTCTATGGTTTGTTTGCTGTTGATGTAGCCCTAAGCAGAGACTGGCGAAAATCACTTTCATGGAAAAAGGTTGCCAAGCTTCCAAAAAACTACGAGTTGCCTGAAATCTCAGCCAACATTTTTTCACTCAATTTTGATGATTCTTTCAGGTAATGATCAGTACACCAAAACCACTTGGCTCACCAAATTTCGTTCTTCTAGGTTAAACCGTTCGTTTGCAGTAACCGTTTTCATTTTTAGGTTTCACTCTGTTTTCTCCTATAGGGATACTTGTATTTGGAACTCTAAATCAAACACGGTTTGTGCTAGCTCTTTGAAACTTGACACAATTACGCAGTTTCAAGTTCTATCTCTACGGTTTGTTTGCTGTTTATGTAGCCCTAAGCAGAGTCTGGCGAAAATCACTTTCATGGAAAGGGTTTGCAAAGCTTTTAAAAAACTACGAGTTGCCTGAAATCTCAGCCAACATTTTTTCACCCAATCTTGATGATTCTTTCAGGTAATGATCAGTACACCAAAACCATTTGGCTCACCAAATTCCGTTCTTCTAGGTTAAACCATTCGTTTGCAGTAACCGTTTTCATTTTTAGGTTTCATTCGGTTTTCTCCTATAGGGATACATGTATTTGGAACTCTAAATCAAACACGGTTTGTGCTAGCTCTTTGAATCTTGACACAATAAAGGAGTTTCAAGTTCTATCTCTATAGTTTGTTTTCTGTTGATGTAGCCCTAAGAAGAGAGTGGCGAAAATCACTTTTATGGAAAGGGGGTGCCAAGCTTCCAAAAAACTTCGAGTTGCCTGAAATCTCAGCCAACATTTTTTCACCCAATCTCGATGATTCTTTCAGGTAATGATCAGTACACCAAAACCACTTGGCTCACCAAATTTCGTTATTCTAGGTTAAACCGTTCCTTTGTAGTAACCGTTTTCATTTTTATGTTTCACTCTGTTTTCTGCTATAGGGATACATGTATTTGGAACTCTAAATCAAACAAGGTTTGTGCTAGCTCTTTGAAACTTGACACATTAAAGTAGTTTCAAGTTCTATCTCTACGGTTTGTTTGCTGTTGATGTAGCCCTAAGCAGAGACTGGCGAAAATCACTTTCATAGAAAGGGGTTGCCAAGCTTCCAAAAAACTACGAGTTGCCTGAAATCTCAGCCAACATTTTTTTCACCCAATCGTGATGATTCTTTCAGGTAATGATCATTACAGCAAAACCACTAGGCTCACCAAGTTTCGTTCTTCTAGTTTAAACCGTTCGTTTGCAGTAACCGTTTTCATTTTTAGGTTTCACTGTTTTCTATTATAGGGATTCATGTATTTGGAATTCTAAATAAAATACGGTTTGTGCTAGCTCTTTGAAACTTGACACAATAAAGCAGTTTCAAGTTCTATCTCTATGGTTTGTTTGCTGTTGATGTAGCCCTAATCAGAGAGTGGCGAAAATCTCTTTCATGGAAAGGGGTTGCCAAGCTTTCAAAAAACTACGAGTTGCCTGAATCTTAGCCAACATTTTTTCACCCATCTTGATGATTCTTTCAGGTAATGATCAGTACACCAATACCACTTGGCACACCAAATTTCGTTCTTCTAGGTTAAACCGTTCGTTAGCAGTAACCGTTTTCATTTTTAGGTTTCACTCTGTATTCCCCTATAGGGATAGCATGTATTTGGAACTCTAAATCAAACACGGTTTGTGCTAGCTCTTTGAAACTTGACACAATAAAGCAGTTTCAAGTTCTATCTTTATCGTTTGTTTGCTGTTGATGTAGCCCTAAGCAGAGACTGGCGAAAATCACTTTCATGGAAAGGGGTTGCAAAGCTTCCAAAAAACTACGAGTTGCCTGAAATCTCAGCCAACATTTTTTCACCCAATCTTGATGATTCTTTCAGGTAATGATCAGTACCCCAAAACCACTAGGCTCACCAAGTTTCGTTCTTCTAGGTTAAACCGTTCGTTTGCAGTAACCGTTTTCATTTTTAGGTTTCACTGTTTTCCCCTATAGGGATTCATGTATTTGGAACTCTAAATCAAACACGGTTTGTGCTAGCTCTTTGAAACTTGACATAATAAGCAGTTTCAAGTTCTATCTCTATGGTTTGTTTGCTATTTATGTAGACTTAAGCAGAGACTGGCGAAAATCACTTTCATGGAAAGGGGTTGCCAAGCTTCCAAAAAACCTACGAGTTGCCTGAAATCTCAGCAGTCTTTCACCCAATCTTAATGATTCTTTCAGGTAATGATCAATACACCAAAACCACTTGGCTCACCAAATTTCGTTCTTCTAGGTTAAACTTTTCATTTGCAGTAACCGTTTTCATTTTTAGGTTTAACTCTGTTTTCTCCTATAGGGATACATGTATTTGGAACTCTAAATCAAACACGGTTTGTGCTAGCTCTTTGAAAACTTGACACAATAAAGCAATTTCAAGTTCTATCTCTATGGTTTGTTTGCTGTTGATGTAGCCCTAAGCAGAGACTAGCGAAAAGCACTTTCATGGAAAGTGGTTGCCTGGCTTCCAAAAAACTACGAGTTGCCTGAAATCTCAGCCAACATTTTTTCACTCAATATTGATGATTCTTTCAGGTAATGATCAGTACACCAAAACCACTTGGCTCACCAAATTCGTTCTTCTAGGTTAAACCGTTCGTTTGCAGTAACCGTTTCATTTTTAGGTTTACTCTGTTTTCTCCTATATGGATACATGTATTTGGAACTCTAAATCAAACACTGTTTGTGCTAGCTCTTTGAAACTTGACACAATAAAGCAGTTTCAAGTTCTATCTCTATGGTTTGTTTTCTGTTGATGTACCCATAAGCAGAGATTGGCGAAAATCACTTTCATGGAAAGGGGTTTCCAAGCTTTTAAAAAAGTACGAGTTGCCTGAAATTTCAGCCAACATTTTTTCACCCAATCTTGATGATTCTTTCAGGTAATGATCAGTACACCAAAACCACTAGGCTCACCAAGTTTCGTTCTTCTAGGTTAAACCCTTCGTTTGCAGTAACCGTTTTCATTTTTAGGTTTCACTGTTTTCTCCTATAGGGATACATGTGTTTGGAACTCTAAATCACACATGGTTTGTGCTAGCTCTTTGAAACTTGACAAATAAAGCAGTTTCAAGTTCTATCTCTATGTTTGTTTGCTGTTGATGTAGCCCTAAGCAGAGACTGGCGAAAATCACTTTCATAGAAAGGGGTTGCCAAGCTTCCAAAAAACTACGAGTTGCCTGAAATCTCAGCAAAAATTTTTTCACCCAATCTTGATGATTCTTTCAGGTAATGATCAGTACACCAAAACCCTTGGCTCACCAAATTTCGTTCTTCTAGGTTAAACCGTTCGTTTGCAGTAACCGTTTTCATTTTTAGGTTTCACTCTGTTTTCTCTTATAGGGATACATGTATTTGGAACTTTAAATTAAACACGGTTTGTGCTAGCTCTTTGAATCTTGACACAATAAAGCAGTTTCAAGTTCTATCTCTATGGTTTGTTTGCTGTTGTTGTAGCCCTAAGCAGAGACTGGCGAAAATCACTTTCATGGAAATGGGTTGCCAAGCTATCGAAAAACTACGAGTTGCCTGAAATCCCAGCCAACATTTTTTCACCCAATCTTGATGATTCTTTCAGGTAATGATCAGTACACCAAATCCACTTGGCTCACCAAATTTCGTTCTTCTAGGTTAAACCGTTCGTTTGCAGTAACCGTTTCCATTTTTAGGTTTCACTCTGTTTTCTCCTATAGGGATACATGTATTTGGAACTCTAAATCAAACACGGGTTTGTGCTAGCTGTTTGAAACTTGACACAATAAAGCAGTTTCAAGTACTATCTCTATGTTTTGATTGCTGTTGATGTAGCCCTAAAGCATAGACTGGCGAAAATCACTTTCATGGAAAGGGGTTGCCAAGCTTCCAAAAAACTACGAGTTGCCTGAAATCTCAGCCAACATTTTTTCACCCAATCTTGATGATTCTTTCAGGTAATGATCAGTACACCAAAACCACTTGGCTCACCAAATTTCGTTCTTCTAGGTAACACCGTTCCTTTGTAGTAACCATTTTCATTTTTAGGTTACACTCTGTTTTCTGCTATAGGGATACATGTATTTGGAACTCTAAATAAAACACGGTTGTGCTAGCTCTTTGAAACTTGACACAATAAAGCAGTTTCAAGTTCTATCTCCATGGTTTGTTTGTTGTTGATGTAGCACTAAGCAGAGAGTGGCGAAAATCACTTTCATGGAAAGGGGTTGCCAAGCTTCCAAAAAACTTCGAGACGCCTGAAATCTCAGCCAACATTTTTTTCACCCAATCTTGATGATTCTTTCAGGTAATGAGCAGTACACCAAAACCACTTGGCTCACCAAATTTCTGTTCTTCTAGGTTAAACCGTTCATTTGCAGTAACCGTTTTCGTTTTTAGGTTTCACTGTTTTCTCCTATAGGGATACATGTATTTGGAAATCTAAATCAAACACGGTTTGTGCTAGCTCTTTGAAACTTGAAACAATAAAGCAGTTTCAAGTTCTATCTCTATGGTTTGTTTGCTGTTGATGTAGCCCTAAGCAGAGACTAGTGAAAATCACTTACATGGAAAGGGGTTTCCAAGCTTCCAAAAAACTACGAGTTACCTGAAATCTCAGCTAACATTCTTTCACCCAATCTTGATGATTCTTTCAGGTAATGATCAGTACACCAAAACCACTTGGCTCACCAATTTCGTTCTTCTACATTAAACCGTTCATTTGCAGTAACCGTATTCGTTTTTAGGTTTCACATGTTTTCTCCTATAGGGATACATGTATTTGGAACTCTAAATCAAACACGGTTTGTGCTAGCTCTTTGAAACTTGACACAATAAAGCAGTTTCAAGTTCTCTCTCTATGGTTTGTTTGCTGTTGATGTACCCCTAAGCAGAGACTTGCGAAAGTCACTTTCATGGAAAGGGGTTGCAAAGCTTCCAAAAAACTACGAATTGCCTGAAATCTCAGCCAACATTTATTCACCCAATCTTGATGATCTTTCAGGTAATGATCAGTACACCAATAATACTAGGCTCACCAAGTTTCGTTCTTCTAGGTTAAACCTTTCGTTGGAAGTAACCGTTTTCATTTTTAGGTTTCACTCTGTTTTCTCCTATAGGGATACATGTATTTGGAACTCTAAATCAAACACGGTTTGTGCTAGCTCTTTGAAACTTGACACAATAAAGCAGTTTCAAGTTCTATCTCTATGGTTTGTTTGCTGTTGATGTAGCCCTAAGCAGAGACTGGCGAAAATCACTTTCATGGAAAGGGGTTGCCATCTTTCAAAAAACTACGAGTTGCCCTGAAATCTCAGCCAACATTTCTTCACCCAATCTTGATGATTCTTTCAGGTAATCATCAGTACACCAAAACCACTTGGTTCACCAAATTTCGTTCTTCTAGGTAAAACCGTTCGTTTGCAGTAACCCTTTTCATTTTTAGGTTTCACTCTGTTATCTCCTATAGGGATACATGTATTTGGAACTCTAAATCAAACTCGGTTTGTGCTAGCTCTTTGAAACTTGACACAATAAAGGAGTTTCAAGTTCTATCTCTATGGTTTGTTTGCTGTTGATGTAGCCCTAAGCAGAGACTGGCGAAAATCACTTTCATTTAAAGGGGTTGCCAAGCTTCCAAAAAACTACGAGATGCCTGAAATCTCAGCAAACATGTTTTCACCCAATCTTGATGATTCTTTCAGGTAATGATCAGTACACCAAATCCACTTGGCTCACCAAATTTCGTTCTTCAAGGTTAAACCTTTCGTTTGCAGTAACCGTTTTCATTTTTAGGTTTCACTCTCTTTTCTCCTATAGGGATACATGTATTTGGAACTCTAAATCAAACACGGTTTGTGCTAGCTCTTTGAACTTGACACAGTAAAGCAGTTTCAAGTTCTATCTCTATGGTATGTTTGCGGTTGATGTAGCCCTAAGCGAGACTGGCGAAAATCACTTTCATGGAAGGGGTTGCATGGCTTCCAAAAAACTACGAGTTGCCTGAAATCTCAGGAAACATTCCTTCACCCAATCTTGATGATTCTTTCAGGTAATGATCAGTACACCAAAACCACTTGGCTCACCAATTTCGTTCTTCTAGGTAAAACCGTTCGATTGCAGTAACCGATTTCATTTTTAGGTTTCACTCTGTTTTCTTATATAGGGATACATGTATTTGGAACTCTACATCAAACACGGTTTGTGCTAGCTCTTTGAAACTTGACACAATAAATTAGTTTCAAGTTCTATCTCTATGGCTTGTTTGCTGTTGATGTAGCCCTAAGCAGAGTCTGGCGAAAATCACTTTCATGGAAAGGGGTTGCCAAGCTATTAAAAACTACGAGTTGCCTGAACTCTCAGCCAACATTTTTCACCCAATCTTGATGATTCTTTCAGGTAATGATCAGTACACCAAAACCACTTGGCTCACCAAATTTCGTTCTTCTAGGTTAAACCGTTCGTTTGCAGTAACCGTTTTCATTTTTGGGTTTCACTCTGTTTTCTCCTATAGGGATACATGTATTTGGAACTCTAAATCAAACACGGTTTGTGCTAGCTCTTTGAAACTTGACACAATAAAGCAATTTCAAGTTCTATCTCTATGGTTTGTTTTCTGTTGATGTACCCCTAAGCAGAGACTGGCGAAAATCACTTTCATGGAAAGGGGTTGCCAAGCTTCCAAAAAACTACGAGTTGCCTGAAATCTCAGCCAACATTTTTTCAACCAATCTTGATGATTCTTTCATGTAATGATCAGTACACCAAAACCACTTGGCTCACCAAATTTCGTTCTTCCAGGTTAAACCGTTCGTTGCAGTAACCGTTTTCATTTTTAGGTTTCACTCTGTTTTCTCCTATAGGGATACATGTATTTGGAGCTCTAAATCAAACACCGTTTGAGCTAGCTCTTTGAAACTTGACACAATAAAGGAGTTTCAAGTTCTATCTCTATGGTTTGTTTGCTGTTGATGTAGTCCAAAGAAGAGACTGGCGAAAATCACTTTCATGGAAAGGGGTTACCAAGCTTCCAAAAAACTATGAGTTGCCTGAAATCTCAGCCAACATTTTTTAACCCAATCTTGATGATTCTTTCAGGTAATGATCAGTACACCAAAACCACTTGGCTCACCAAATTTCGTTCTTCAAGGTTAAACCTTTCGTTTGCAGTAACCGTTTTCATTTTTAGGTTTCACTCTGTTTTCTTCCTCTATTGATACATGTATTTGGAACTCTAAATCAAACACGGTTTGTGCTAGCTCTTTGAAACTTGACACAATAAAGCAGTTTCAAGTTCTATCTCTATGGTATGTTTGCTGTTGATGTAGCCCTAAGCAGAGACTGGCGAAAATCTCTTTCATGGAAAGGGGTTGCATGGCTTCCAAAAAATTACGAGTTGCCTGAAATCTCAGGAAACATTCCTTCACCCAATCTTGATGATTCTTTCAGGTAATGATCAGTACACCAAAACCACTTGGCTCACCAATTTCGTTCTTCTAGGTAAAACCGTTCGATTGCAGTAACCGATTTCATTTTTAGGTTTCACTCTGTTTTCTCCTATAGGGATACATGTATTTGGAACTCTAAATCAAACACTGTTAGTGCTAGCTCTTTTAAACTTGACACAATAAAGCAGTTTCAAGTTCTATTTCTATGGTTTGTTTTTCTGTTGATGTACCCCTGAAGCAGAGTCTGGCGAAAATCACTTTAATGGAAAGGGGTTGCCAAGCTTCCAAAAAACTACGAGTTGCCTGAAATCTCAGCAACATTCTTTCACCCAATCTTGATGATTCTTTCAGGTAATGATCAGTACACCAAAACCACTAGCTCACCAAGTTTCGTCTTCTAGGTTAAACCGTTCGTTTGCAGTAAAAGTTTTCATTTTTAGGTTTCACTCTGTTTTCTCCTATAGTGATACATGTATTTGGAAACTCTAAATCAAACACGGTTTGTGCTAGCTCTTTGAAAATTGACACAATAAAGCAGTTCAAGTTCTATCTCTATGGTTCTTTGCTGTTGATGTAGCCCTAAGTACTGACTGGCGAAAATCACTTACATTGAAATGGGTTGCCAAGCTTCCAAAAACTACGAGTTGCCTGAAATCTCAGCAAACATTTTTTTCACCAATCTTGATGATTCTTTCAGGTAATGATCAGTACACCAAAACCACTTGGCTAACCAAATTTCGTTCTTCTAGTTTAAACCGTTCGTTTGCAGTAACCGTTTTCATTTTTAGGTTTCACTCTGTTTTCTCCTATAGGATACATGTATTTGGAACACTAAATCAAACACGGTTTGTGCTAGCTCTTTGAAACTTGACACAATAAATTAGTTTCAAGTTCTATCTCTATGGTTTCTTTGCTGTTGATGTAGCCCTAAGCAGAGACTGGCTTAAATCACTTACATTGAAATGGGTTGCCAAGCTTCCAAAAAACTACGAGTTGCCAGAAATCTCAGCAAACATTTTTTCACCAATCTTGATGATTCTTTCAGGTAATGATCAGTACACCAAAACCACTTGGCTCACCAAATTTCGTTCTTCTAGGTTAAACCGTTCGTTTGCAGTAACCGTTTTCATTTTTAGGTTTCACTCTGTTTTCTCCTATATGGATACATGTATTTGGAACTCTAAATCAAACACTGTTTGTGCTAGCTCTTTGAACTTGACACAATAAAGCAGTTTCAAGTTCTATCTCTATGGTTTGTTTTCTGTTGATGTACCCTAAGCAGAGACTGGGCGGAAAATCACTTTCATGGAAAGGGGTTGCCAAGCTTCCAAAAAACTACGAGTTGCCTGAATCTCAGCCAACATTTTTCACCCAATCTTGATGATTCTTTCAGGTAATGATCAGTACACCAAAACCACTTGGCTCACCAAATTTCGTTCTTCTAGGTTAAACCATTCGTTTGCAGTAACCGTTTTCATTTTAGGTTTCACTCTGTTTTCTCCTATAGGGATACATGTATTTGGAACTCTAAATCAAACTCGGTTTGTGCTAGCTCTTTGAAACTTGACACAATAAAGGAGTTTCAAGTTCTATCTCTATGGTTTGTTTGCTGTTGATGTAGCCATAAGCAGAGACTGGCGAAAATCACTTTCATGGAAAAAGATTGCCAAGCTTCCAAAAAACTACGAGATGCCTGAAATCTCAGCAACATTTTTTCAAACATCTTGATGATTTCTTTCAGGTAATGATCAGTACACCAAAACCACTTGGCTCACCAAATTTCGTTCTTCTAGGTTAAACCTTTCGTTTTCAGTAACCGTTTTCATTTTTAGGTTTCACTCTGTTTTTCTCTATAGGGATACATGTATTTGGAACTCTAAATCAAACACGGTTTGTGCTAGCTCTTTCAAAGTTGACACAATAAAGCAATTTCAAGTTCTATCACTATGGTTTGTTTGCTGTTGATGTAGCCCTAAGCAGAGACTGGCGAAAATCACTTTCATGGAAAGGGGTTGCCTGGCTTCCAAAAAACTACGAGTTGCCTGAAATCTCAGCCAACATTTTTTCACCCAATCTTGATGATTCTTTCAGGTAAGGATCAGTACACCAAAACCACTTGGATCACCAAATATCGTTCTTCTAGGTTAAACCGTTCGTTTGCAGTAACCGTTTTCATTTTTAGGTTTCACTCTGTTTTCTCCTATATGTATACATGTATTTGGAACTGTAAATCAAACACTGTTTGTGCTAGCTCTTTGAAACTTGACACAATAAAGCAGTTTCAAGTTCTATCTCTATGGTTTGTTTCTGTTGATGTACCCCTAAGAGAGACTGGCGAAAATCACTTTCATGGAAAGGGGTTGCAAGCTTCCAAAAAACTACGAGTTGCCTGAAATCTCAGCAAACATTCTTTCACCCAATCTTGATGATTTTTTCAGGCAATGATCAGTACACCAAAACCACTAGGCTCACCAAGTTTCGTTCTTATAGGTTAAACCGTTCGTTTGCAGTAACCGTTTTCATTTTTAGGTTTCACTCTGTTTTCTCCTATAGGGATACATGTATTTGGAACTCTAAATCAAACCCGGTTTGTGCTAGCTCTTTGAACTTGACACAATAAAGCAGTTTCAAGTTCTATCTCTATGGTTTGTTTGCTGTTGATTTAGCCCTAAGCAGAGACTGGCGAAAAATCACTTTCATGGAAAGGGGTTGGCCAAGCTTCCAAAAACTATGAGTTGCCTGAAATCTCAGCCAACATTTTTCACCCAATCTTGATGATTCTTTCAGGTAATGATCATTACACAAAACCACTTGGCTCACCAATTTCGTTCTTCTAGGTTAAACCGTTCGTTTGCAGTAACCGTATTCATTTTTTAGGTTTCACTCTGTTTTTCTCCAATAGGGATACATGTATTTGGAACTCTAAATGAAACACGGATTGTGCTAGCTCTTTGAATCTTGACACAATAAAGTAGTTTCAAGTTTCTATCTCTATGGGTTGTTTGCTGTTGATGTAGCCCTAAGCAGAGACTGGCGAAAATCACTTTCATGGAAAGGGGTTGCCAAGCTTCCAAAAAACTACGAGTTGCCTGAAATCTCAGCAAACATTTATCACCAATCTTGATGATTCTTTCAGGTAATGATCAGTACACCAAAACCACTTTGCTCACCAAATTTTGTTCTTCTAGGTTAAACCGTTCGTTTGCAGTAACCGTTTTCATTTTTAGGTTTCACTCTGTTTTCTCCTATAGGGATACATGTATTTGGAACTCTAAATCAAACCCGGTTTGTGCTAGCTCTTTGAAACTTGACACAATAAAGTAGTTTGAAGTACTATCTCTATGGTTTGTTTGCTTTTGATGTAGCCTTAGCCGAGACTGGCGAAAATCTCTTTCATGGAAAGGGGTTGCCAAGCTTCCAAAAAACTATGAGTTTCCTGAAATCTCAGCCAACATTTTTTTCACCCAATATTGATGATTCTTTCAGGTAATGATCAGTACACCAAAACCACTTGGCTCACCAAATTTCGTTCTTCTAGGTTAAACCGTTCGTTGCAGTAACCGTTTCCATTTTAAGGTTTCACTCTGTTTTCTCCTATAGGGATACATGTATTTGGAACTCTAAATGAAACACGGTTTGTGCTAGCTCTTTGAAACTTGACACAATAAAGCAGTTTCAAGTTCTATCTCTATGGTTTGTTTTCTGTTGATGTACCCCTAAGCAGAGACTGGCGAAAATCACTTTCATGGAAAGGTGTTGCCAAGCTTTTAAAATACTACGAGTTGCCTGAAATCTCAGCAAACCATTCTTTCACCCAATCTTGATGATTCTTTCAGGCAATGATCAGTACACCAAAACCACTAGGCTCACCAAGTTTCGTTCTTATAGGTTAAACCGTTCGTTTGCAGTAACTGTTTTCATTTTTAGGTTTCACTCTGTTTTCTCCTATAGGGATACATGTATTTGGAACCTCTAAATCAAACACGGTTTGTGCTAGCTCTTTGAAACTTGACAAAATAAAGAAGTTTCAAGTTCTATCTCTATGGTTTGTTTGCTGTTGATGTAGCCCTAAGCAGAGACTGGCGAAAATCACTTACATGGAAAGGGATAGAAAAGCTTCCAAAAAACTATGAGTTGCCTGAAAATCTATGCAAACATTTTTTCACCCAATCTTGATGATTCTTTGAGGTAATGATCAGTACACCAAAACCACTTGGCTCACCAAATTTCGTTCTTCTAGGTTTAACCGTTCGTTTGCAGTAACCGTTTTCATTTTTAGGTTTCACTCTGTTTTCTCCTATAGGGATACATGTATTTGGAACTCTAAATCAAACCCGGTTTGTGCTAGCTGTTTGAAAACTTGACACAATAAAGTAGTTTGTAGTTCTATCTCTATGGTTTGTTTGCTGTTGATTTAGCCCTAAGCAGAGACTGGCGAAAATCACTTACATGGAAAGGGGTTGCCTAGGTTCCAAAAAACTATGAGTTGCCTGAAATCTCAGCCAACATTCTTTCACCCAATCTTGATGATTCTTTCAGGTAATGATCAGTACACCAAAACCACTTGGCTCACCAAATTTCGTTCTTCTAGGTTTAAACGTTCGTTTGCAGTAACCGTTTTCATTTTTAGGTTTCTCTCTGTTTTCTCCTATAGGGATACATGTATTTGGAACTCTAAATGAAACACGGATTGTGCTAGCTCTTTGAATCTTGACACAACAAAGTAGTTTCTAGTTCTCTCTCTATGGGTTGTTTGCTGTTGATGTAGCCCTAAGCAGAGACTGGTGGAAATCACTTTCATGGAAAGGAGTTGGCAAGCTATCAAAAAACTACGAGTTTCCTGAAATCTCAGCCAACATTTTTTCACCCAATCTTGATGATTCTTTCATGTAATGATGAGTACACCAAAACCACTTGGCTCACCAAATTTCGTTTTTCTAGTTAAACCGTTCGTTTGCAATAACCGTTTTCATTTTTAGGTTTCACTCTGTTTTCTCCTATAGGGATACATGTATTTGGAACTCTAAATCAAACACGGTTTGTGCTAGCTCTTTGAAACTTGACACAATAAAGCAGTTTCAAGTTCTATCTCTATGGTTTGTTTGCTGTTGATGTAGCCCTAAGCTGAGACTGGCGAAAATCACTTACATGGAAAGGGGTTGCCAAGCTTCCAAAAGACTACTAGTTGCCTGAAATCTCAGCAAATATTTTTTTCACCAATCTTGATGATTCTTTCAGGTAATGATCAGTACACCAAAACCACTAGGCTCACCAAATTTCGTTCTTCTATGTTAAACCGTTCGTTTGCAGTTAACCGTTTCATTTTTAGGTTTCACTCTGTTTTCTCCTATAGGATACATGTATTTTGAACTCTAAATCAAACTCGGTTTGTGCTAGCTCTTTGAAACTTGACACAATAAAGAAGTTTCAAGTACTATCTCTATGGTTCGTTTGCTGTTGTTGCAGCCCTAAGCAGGAGACTGGCGAAAATCACTTTCATGGAAAGGGGTTGCCTGGCTTCCAAAAAACTACGAGTTGCCTGAAATCTCAGCCACATTTTTTACCCAATCTTGATGATTCTTTCAGGTAATGATCAGTACACCAAAACCACTAGGCTCACCAAGTTTCGTTCTTCTAGGTTAAACCGTTCGTTTGCAGTAACCGTTTTCATTTTAAGGTTTCACTCAGTTTTCTCCTATAGGGATACATTGATTTGGAACTCTAAATCAAACACGGTTTGTGCTAGCTCTTTGAAACTTGACACAATAAAGCAGTTTCAAGTTCTATCTCTATGGTTTGTTTCTGTTGATGTACCCCTAAGCAGAGTCTGGCGAAAATCACTTTAATGGAAAGGTGTTTCCAAGCTTCCAAAAAACTACGAGTTGCCTGAAATCTCAGCAAACATTCTTTTACCCAATCTTGATGATTCTTTTCAGGTAATGATCAGTACACCAAAACCACTAGGCTCACCAAGTTCGTTCTTCTAGGTTAACCGTTCGGTTTGCAGTAACCGTTTTCATTTTAAGGTTTCACATCAGTTTTCTACTATAGGGATACATGTATTTGGAACTCTAAATCAAACACGGTTTGTGCTAGCTCTTTGAAACTTGACACAATAAAGCAGTTTCAAGTTCTATCTCTATGGTTTGTTTGCTGTTGATGTAGCCCTAAGCAGAGACTGGCGAAATCACTTACATGGAAAGGGTTGCCAAGCTTCCAAAAACTACGAGTTGCCTGAAATTTCAGCAAACATTTTTTCACCAATCTTGATGATTCTTTCAGGCAATGATCAGTACACCAAAACCACTTGGCTCACTAAATTTCGTTCTTCTAGGTTAAACCGTTCGTTTGCAGTAACCGTTTTCATTTTTAGGTTTCACTCTTTTTTCTCCTATAGGGATACATGTATTTGGAACTCTAAATCAAACCCGGTTTGTGCTAGCTCTTTGAAACTTGACACAATAAAGTAGTTTGAAGTTCTATCTCTATGGTTTGTTTGCTGTTGATGTAGCCCTAAGCAGAGACTCGCGAAAATCCCTTTCATGGAAAGGGGTTGCCAAGCTTCCCAAAAAACTATGAGTTGCCTGAAATCTCAGCCAACATTTTTTCACCCATCTTGATGATTCTTTCAGGTAAAGATCAGTACACCAAAACCACTTGGCTCACCAAATTTCGTTTTTCTAGGTTAAACCGTTCGTTTGCAGTAACCGTTTTCATTTTTAGGTTTCACTCTGTTTTCTCCTATAGGGATACATGTATTTGGAACTCTAAATGAAACACGGAATGTGCTGGCTCTTTGAAACTTGACACAATAAAGCAGTTTCAAGTTCTATCTCTATGCTTTGTAGGGTGGTTGATGTAGCCCTAAGCAGAGAGTGTTGAAAATCACTTTCATGGAAAGGGGTTGCCAAGCTTCCAAAAAACTACGAGTTGCCTGCAATCTCAGCCAACATTTTTTCACCCAATCTTGATTATTCTTTGCGGTAATGATCAGTACACCAAAACCACTTGGCTCACCAAATTTCGTTCTTCTAGGTTAACCGTTCGTTTGCAGTAACCATTTTCATTTTAGTTCACTCTGTTTTCACCTATAGGGATACATGTATTTGGAACTCTAAATCAACTCGGTTTGTGCTAGCTCTTTGAAACTTGACACAATAAAGCAGTTTCAAGTTCTATCTCTATGGTTTGTTTGCTGTTGATGTAGCCCTAAGCATTGACTGTGCGAAAATCACTTTCATGGAAAGGGTTTGCCTGGCTTCCAAAAAACTACGAGTTGCCTGAAATCTAAGCCAACATTTTTTCACCAATCTTGATGATTCTTTCAGGTAATGGAAAAGTACACCAAAACCACTTGGCTCACCAATTTCGTTCTTCTAGGTTAAACCGTTCTTGCAGTAACCGTTTTCATTTTTGTTTTCACTCTGTTTTCTCCTATATGGATACATGTATTTGGAACTCTAAATCAAACACTGTGTGTGCTAGCTCTTTGAAACTTGACACAATAAAGCAGTTTCAAGTTCTATCTCTATGGTTTGTTTTCTTTGATGTATCCCTAAGCAGAGTCTGGCGAAAATCACTTTAATGGAAAGGGGTTGCCAAGCTTCCAAAAAACTACGAGTTGCCTGAAATCTCAGCAAACATTCTTTTACCCAATCTTGATGATTCTTTCAGGTAATGATCAGTACACCAAAACCACTAGGCTCACCAAGTTTCGTTCTTCTAGGTTAAACCGTTCGTTTGCAGTAACCGTTTTCATTTTAAGGTTTCACTCAGTTTTCTCCTATAGGATACATGTATTTGGAACTCTAAATCAAACATGGTTTTTTGCTAGCTCTTTGAAACTTGACACAATAAAGCAGTTTCAAGTTCTATCTCTATGGTTTGTTTGCTGTTGATGTAGCCCTAAGCAGAGACTGGCGAAAATCACTTTCATGGAAAGGGTTGCCAAGCTTCCAAAAAACTACGAGTTGACTGAATCTCAGCCAACATTTTTTCACCCAATCTTGATGATTCTTTCCGATAATGATCAGTACACCAAAACCACTTGGCTCACCATATTTCGTTCTTCTAGGTTAACCATTCGTTTGCAGTAACCGTTTTCATTTTTAGGTTTCACTCTGTTTTCTCCTATAGGGATACATGTATTTGGAACTCTGAATGAAGCACGGATTGTGCTGGCTCTTGAAACTTGACACAATAAAGCAGTCTTCAAGTTCTATCTCTATGGTTTGTTTGCTTTTGATGTAGCCCTAAGCAGAGAGTGGCGAAAATCACTTTCATGGAAAGGGGTTGCCAAGCTTCCAAAAAACTACGAGTAGCCTGAAATCTCAGCCAACATTTTTCACCCAATCTTGATGATTCTTTCAGGTAATGATCAGTACACCAAACCACTTGGATCACCAAATTTCGTTCTTCTAGGTTAAACCGTTCGTTTGCAGTAACCGTTTTCATTTTTTTAGGTTTCACTCTGTTTTCTCCTATAGGGATACATGTATTTGGAACTCTAAATCAAACTCGGTTTGTGCTAGCTCTTTGAAACTTGACACAATAATGCAGTTTCAAGTTCTATCTCTATGGATTATTTGCTGTTGATGTAGCCCTAAGCAGAGACTGGCGAAAATCACTTTCATGGAAAGGGGTTGCCAAGCTTTCCAAAAAACTATGAGTTGACTGAAATCTCAGCCAACATTTTTTCACCCAATCTTGATGCTTCTTTCCGATAATGATCAGTACACCAAAACCACTTGGCTCACCATATTTCGTTCTTCTAGGTTAAACCGTTAGTTTGCAGTAACCGTTTTCATTTTTAGGTTTCACTCTGTTTTCTCCTATACGGATACATGTATTTGGAACTCTAAATCAAACTCGGTTTGTGCTAGCTCTTTGAAACTTGACACAATAAAGCAGTTTCAAGTTCTCTCTCTATGGATTGTTTGCTGTTGATGTAGCCCTAAGCAGAGACTGGCGAAAATCTACTTTCATGGAAAAGGGTTGCCAAGCTTCCAAAAAACTACGAGTTGACTGAAATCTCAGCCAACATTTTTTCACCCAATCTTGATGATTCTTTCCGATAATGATCAGTGCACCAAATCCGCTTGGCTCACCATATTTCGTTATTCTAGGTTAAACCGTTCGTTTGCAGTAACCGTTTTCATTTTTAGGTTTCACTCTGTTTTCTCCTATAGGGATACATGTATTTGGAACTCTAAATGAAGCACGTATTGTGCTGGCTCTTTGAAACTTGACACAATAAAGCAGTTTCAAGTTCTATCTCTATGGTTTGTTTGCTTTTGATGTAGCCCTAAGCAGGAGTGGGGCGAAAATCACTTTTCATGGAAAGGGGTTGCCAAGCTTCCAAAAAACTACGAGTTGCCTGAAATCTCAGCCAACATTTTTTCACCCAATCTTCATGAATTCTTTCAGGTAATGATCAGTACACCACAACCACTTGGATCACCAAATTTCGTTCTTCTATGTTAAACCGTTCGTTTGCAGTAACCGTTTTCATTTTTAGGTTTCACTCTGTTTTCTCCTATAGGATACATGTATTGGAACTCTAAATCAAACTCGTTGTGCTAGCTCTTTGAAACTTGACACAATAAAGCAGTTTCAAGTTCTATCTCTATGGTTTGTTTGCTGTTGATGTAGCCCTAAGCAGAGTCTGGCGAAAATCACTTTCATGGAAAGGGGTTGCCAAGCTTCCAAAAAACTACGAGTTGCTTGAAATCTCAGCCAACATTTTTTCACCCAATCTTGATGATTCTTTCAGGTAATGATCAGTACACCAAAACCACTTGGCTCACCAAATTTCGTTCTTCTAGGTTAAACCGTTCATTTGCAGTAACCGTTTTCATTTTTAGGTTTCACTCTGTTTCTCCTATAAGGATATATGTGTTTGGAACTCTAAATCAAACTCGGTTTGTGCTAGCTCTTTGAAACTTGACACAATAAAGCAGTTTCAAGTTCTATCTCAATGGTTTGTTTTGCTTTTGATGTAGCCCTAAGCAGAGAGTGGCGAAATCACTTTCATGGAAAGGGGTTGCCAAGCTTCCAAAAAACTACGAGTTGCCTGAAATCTCAGCCAACATTTTTTCACCCAATCTTCATGATTCTTTCAGGTAATGATCAGTACACCAAAACCACTTGGATCACCAAATTTCGTTCTTCTAGGTTAAACCGTTCGTTTGCAGTAACCGTTTTCATTTTTAGGTTTCACTCTGTTTTCTCCTATAGGGATACATGTATTTGGAACTCTAATCAAACTCGGTTTGTGCTAGCTCTTTGAAACTTGACACAATAATGCAGTTTCAAGTTCTATCTCTATGGATTGTTTGCTGTTGATGTAGCCCTAAGCAGAGACTGGCGAAAATCACTTTCATTGAAAGGGTTGCCAAGCTTCCAAAAAACTACGAGTTGACTGAAATCTCAGCCAACATTTTTTCACCCAATCTTGATGATTCTTTCCGATAATGATCAGTACACCAAAACCACTTGGCTCACCATATTTCGTTCTTCTAGGTTAAACCGTTCGTTTGCAGTAACCGTTTTAATTTTTAGGTTTCACTCTGTTTTCTCCTATAGAAATTCATGTATTTGGAACTCTACATGAAACACGGATTGTGCTGGCTCATTTGAAACTTGACACAATAAAGCAGTTTCAAGTTCTATCTCTATGGTTTGTTTGCTGTTGATGTAGCCCTAAGCAGAGTCTGGCGAAAATCACTTTCATGGAAAGGGGTTGCCAAGCTTCCAAAAAACTACGAGTTGCTTGAAATCTCAGCCAACATTTTTTCACCCAATCTTGATGATTCTTTCAGGTAATGATCAGTACACCAAAACCACTTGGCTCACCAAATTTCGTTCTTCTAGGTTATACCGTTCGTTTGCAGTAACCGTTTTCATTTTTAGGTTTCACTCTTTTTCTCCTATAAGGATATATGTGTTTGGAACTCTAAATCAAACTCGGTTTGTGCTAGCTCTTTGAAACTTGACACAATAAAGCAGTTTCAAGTTCTATCTCTATGGTTTGTTTGCTTTTGATGTAGCCCTAAGCAGAGAGTGGCGAAAATCACTTTCATGGAAAGGGGTTGCCAAAGCTTCCAAAAACTACGAGTTGCCTGAAATCTCAGCCAACATTCTTCACCCAATCTCTGATGATTCTTTCAGGTAATGATCAGTACACCAAATCCACTTGGATCACCCAATTTCGTTCTTCTAGGTTAAACCGTTCGTTTGCAGTAACCGTTTCCATTTTTAGGTTTCACTCTGTTTTTCTCCTCTAGGGATACATGTATTGGAACTCTAAATCAAACAAGGTTTGTGCTAGCTCTTTGAAACTTGACACAATAAAGCAGTTTCAAGTTCTATCTCTATGGTTTGTTTGCTGTTGATGTAGCCCTAAGCAGAGACTGGCGAAAATCACTTTTCATGGAAAGGGGTTGCCAAGCTTCCAAAAAACTACGAATTGACTGATATCTCAGCCAACATTTTTTCACCCAATCTTGATGATTCTTTCCGATAATGATCAGTACACCAAAACCGCTTGGCTCACCATATTTCGTTCTTCTAGGTTAAACCGTTCGTTTGCAGTAACCGTTTTCATTTTTAGGTTTCACTCTGTTTCTCCTATAGGGATAAATGTATTTGGAACTCTACATGAAACACGGATTGTGCTGGCTCTTTGAAACTTGACACAATAAAGCAGTTTCAAGTTCTATCTCTATGGTTTGTTTGCTGTTGATGTAGCCCTAAGTAGAGTCTGGCGAAAATCACTTTCATGGAAGGGGTTGCCAAGCTTCCAAAAACTACGAGTTGCTTGAAATGTCAGCCAACATTTTTTCACCAATCTTGAAATCTGTGATTCTTTCAGGTAATGATCAGTACACCAAAACCACTTGGATCACCAAATTTCCGTTCTTCTAGGTTAAACCATTCGTTTGCAGTAACCGTTTTCATTTTTAGGTTTCACTCTGTTTTCTCCTATAGGGATACATGTATTTGGAACTCTAAATCAAACACGATTTGTGGTAGCTCCTTAAAACTTGACACAATAAAGCAGTTTCAAGTTCTATCTCTATGGTTTGTTTGCTGTTGATGTAGCCCTAAGCAGAGTCTGGCGAAAATCACTTTCATGGAAAGGGGTTGCCAAGCTTCCAAAAAACTACGAGTTGCTTGAAATCTCAGCCACATTTTTTCACCCAATCTTGATGATTCTTTCAGGTAATGATCAGTACACCAAAACCACTTGGATCACCAAATTTCGTTCTTCTAGGTTAAACCGTTCGTTTGCAGTAACCGTTTCATTTTTAGGTTTCACTCTGTTTTCTCCTATAGGGATACATGTATTTGGAACTCTAAATCAAAACTCGGTTTGTGCTAGCTCTTTGAAACTTGACACAATAATGCAGTTTCAAGTTCTATCTCTATGGATTGTTTGCTGTTGATGTAGCCCTAAGCAGAGACTGGCGAAAATCACTTTCATTGAAAGGGGTTGCCAAGCTTCCAAAAAACTACGAGTTGACTGAAATCTCAGCCAACATTTTTTCACCCAATCTTGATGATTCTTCCGATAATGATCAGTACACCAAAACCACTTGGCTCACCATATTTCGTTCTTCTAGGTTAAACCGTTCGTTTGCAGTAACCGTTTAAATTTTTAGGTTTCACTCTGTTTTCTCCTATAGAAATTCATGTATTTGGAACTCTACATGAAACACGGATTGTGCTGGCTCTTTGAAACTTGACACAATAAAGCAGTTTCAAGTTCTATCTCTATGGTTTGTTTGCTGTTGATGTAGCCCTAATGCAGAGTCTGGCGAAAATCACTTTCA